>NC_067477.1:106786288-107049473 GCF_947179515.1 Apodemus sylvaticus | reverse complement strand
GCAACATGTTGTGGAAGAAAGGATGTAGGATGGAAGTGACAGGGTATCAAGGTGTGGCTTACCTCTAATTAGGACTTCTGTTACCCTGGATGTAAAGGGAGGGATACATCTAAGAAGCTTCAGGATTTCTTTCAGTTATAATTTTTAAATTTATTTTTCTGATTCTGAGTAAAATATAAAATAGACAGGCAGAGAAACAGACAGATAGGGAGTGGGTATAGTAGGGTACACCTACAATTCCAGAATTCAAGAAACCGAGGCCGGGTGATTGAAAGTTTCCATGGATAGCTGTCTCCATATCTCTGTCTCTATATCTCTGTCTCTATCTGTTGCTATCATATCTCACAGTTGTTGTCCCTTTTGGAAGTATTAGAGGTCCTGAAGTATACTGTTGGCTATATGGACCAAGTCAATTCTATTTCTTCCCATTCAATACACAATTTTCAGTGTAAATTGGATCAAAGGTGGCTTGATTAGGGAAAGGGGATTCCTCCAGTTCTTTGCTTGATAATCATGACTCACCGATTTGTTACAAAAATAGGAGGTCAGTAATAAATAACAGCCTGAGAATCGCCATGCATTTCCATTTAGAGCCAATGTGGTGTATTAGAAAGAAGGTTTGTTTGATGCTCTTAAAGCTAATTGATTCTGAAATTAGACAGTAGGTAAGCATCCTCGAAGGTGCTGGGGGAAGCATGACTGTCACACGGAGAGATGGAATGCGGCTCCCCACCTGGTTTTCTCTTTCATTGTTCTTCTCAAGTGGACGACATGGCAGATTTTACCGGATTATCTGTTTTCTTCCTGACTTCTCCAGAGCAAAGCAGTCTACTTACAATCAATTCATTTCATCCCACACTCAACTTATTTCATGGCATCTCGGGGACACTGATGAGAGTGCCCAGACTGGCTACCTCTCAGAATTCTACACCATTAGGTCACCAATGCAATCCAAGGGGACTGGTAACAGCAGGGACAAGCCATGGTAAGGACATTCCATTTGTGAAGGAGGAATGGTTGTGACAAATGAGTCACAAGAAAACACATACGCCCTCTGCTGTCTGAAGGAAGGAATTGACCTACCTACTCTCATATGCTCTTCTAAACTCTACCAACTGATACTGCCATGTCTTCAACTTTCCAAGTATACAATCCACATAGTCTCATCTCTGCTAAGGCAGCTGTAGAATGAAGTTTGGTAACAGAAGGAAAGACAAAGAAATCCTGTCATGTAAAGAAGACAGGGTGGGGGTCTGGGAAGAAAGCTCAGTTTAGGTAAAGTGATTGCCATGTCAGTCTGAAGACCCGAGTTTGAACCTCAGGACCTATGCATAAAAGAAAGTAGGCTAGGTGCTTTGTGTCAAGCAAAGCATGGTGAAAGTGAAGGCAGGTGGATCTCTGGGACTCATTGGCTAGCTAGTTTAGACTACTTGGTGAGTTTCAGGCCAAGTAAAAGAACTTGTCTCGAAATCAGAAAACAAACACTCTATAGATCCCAAGCAAAACAGATAAAGCACTTGAGCAATGACACTGGAGACTGATCTCTGGTCTCTTTATACTGTGTATCCATGGAAACTCCCCATATATGTGCATTTGCATGAATGAACATATGTATGTGCACACACACACACACACACACACACACACACTGTAGGTGGAATGCCAGGGTAGTAGCTACAAACTTTGGGTACCAGGGATTTGGGATTGGATCTCACTCTTGCAGTAGTTTACTAGATGTAGGATTTTGATCAAAAGGTCCGCAATGACTTCTAAAGCCTTGGTTAGCTCAGCAGAAAAAGGGGTTGAGTTGAGAGTGAGCTGGGCTGCTGGGCTGATTGACGCAAGGACAGCACACATTGAGTTAGAGTGCCTGGGAATGATGCCCATCCTTCCACTTGCACAGAGCTGGTGGACTGACCAGATGATGGTATACTGACTCCTGCTTGGTGTTTGCTTGTGAAGATTCTGTTGTTGTTCTTACTATTACTTGTTTATGTCTGAGCAAGGCTGTGTTGTGCTCCATACATGTGCCAAGAATCTGAAGAACTTTGAAGAAAAAGAAAACCACAGGTGCTGATGATTCATTCATCATTTGCCTTTCTTCTTTCTTGTTCTTTTCCTTCCCTCCTTTTTCTTTTCTTTTCCTTCCTCCCTTCCTCCCTCCCTCCCTCCCTCCCTCCCTCCCTCCCTCCCTCCCTCCCTCCCTCCCTCCCTCCCTCCCTCCTTTCTTTCTTTCTTTCTTTCTTTCTTTCTTTCTTTCTTTCTTTCTTTCTTTCTTTCTTTCTTTCTTTCTTTCTTTCTTTCTTTCTTTCTTTCTTCTTCCTTCTTTTATCTTTCTTATCCTCCTTTAAAAAAAAAAAACTGAGCCCAATATATCCCATACTGGCTTCCAAACCGACTTGTAGCTGAGGATGACCTTGAACTTCCAATCTTTTTACCTTTAGTTCCCCAGTACTGGGATTAAAGATGTGGGCTTCTGAGTCCCATTTGTGTGGTGCTGGATATTGGTCTGAGTTACATCCCAGCCCTGTTTCATTTTTTATGGAGTGAATAACCAGTAATAATCATCCTATGTACCTCCATTATGGACTAGGTTTTGTCTAGGCTTAAATCTATGCAGAAAAGCATTAAAAATGACCTGTTCTCACGTGACTGGGAAGGCAAGTGTAGAGTCATAAACTTAGTTATTCAAGGAAGGGCAAAGGTGAACTCAACTGGCCAATAATAGGGCTGTGGGTGTTCCCTGGCAGTTTGTGTAGGGCATATGCTGGCCCATCTGTGTTTACACTTAAACCCATGTTGACCCAGGTCATCCAGATAAACATCTGGTTAGGATCAGTGATCCAGCTGAGGCAAGGGATGTAGCCAACAGGAAAAACTCTGGGGAGTTCAGGTTTCCTTTTTTTTTTTTCTGGATAGCTTGAGCCACATACTCCTTCCTGCCACCAGTTTCTAGGAGACCAGCAAGTGCAGATATTCTCAGAGGAATACCAGGAAATCCACAGCTTTCTTTTTATATGGTGCTAGATCCAGAGGCTAGGTTTAGGAGGAAATCTTGGTTGCATTAACCAGATTTGAAATCACCAGTGGGTTGAAGGGAATGTGGGGGATGGGACAAGGGCTTTCTTGGGAGAAACCAACCCATGCAATTTTTAGAATTTATACACACAAATACAAGGAACAAGATCTCATTATGCAGGGTGGCTGTACCAGGACTTTGGAGGCCTTGCTATCTACACAGGCAAATCTTTGAAAGACCCGAGTACCCTCAGGATATGTTCTAGGGAGGACCTTCCCTCTGCATCTTTTTCCTTCTCACCTTAACTCCTTGCTCTTTGTTGGATCTTTTCCAAGGGAGTGATGTTAGAAAAGGTCTATCCGTGCTGAACTCAATGGCACCAAATGGGGATTAGCTGTGGGTTCACAGGGAGTCTCTGAGTGCATGACACGGGCATCATGGCCAGGTTTCTTCCCACCCAGGGACAAAGGTCAGGTGATCATTCTGGTGGGTGGGCAGATTCCTGTGCCAGATGAAACTTTCTCTGCTTTCAAACACCCTGTGGGATGTGAAGTGGGTCTAGAGGACAGGAGGCAGAGACCTGGTCCCTGCTGGGTCACACTTGGCAAAGGGCTAAACTGTCTGGGCTTGTTTACTCTTACATGGAAAAGGGAATTTACTCTCTGTCAGTTTCAGCACTTCCACCAAAACCCTGGAATGTTTAATCTGTACAACTTGTGATAATGTCTTTGACAAGAAGCACTGATTAATTATACTTCATAACACTATATGCCAGGCATGTTTCCAACACTTACTTATGCATACGATCCTCTGTCAACCCAATGATCTAAGTACCACTGCTATCCCATTACACAGGTAAGTAAATAGAGGTATTAGGCCAGTGATTCTCAGCCTGTGGATCAGGACCCCTTTGGGTGTAGAATGACCCTTTCATAGGAATCATCTAAGACCATCAGAAATATCAGCTTTTTACATTAGGATTCATAACAGTAGCAAAATTAGTTATGAAATAACAATGAAATAATCTTATGGTTGGGGCATCACCACAATGTGAGGAACTGTATTAAAAGGTCACAGTATTAGGCTATTACAGACCTTGTCTATGGTCACATACCTAGTTAGTGGCTGGGTCTTGAATTTAGACAATTCAGACCTAGAGCTTGACATTACATACCTCTCATCAAACTAAAATGCAAACACAGATGTGAACAAGTGCAGATTCTCCATTCTGTCATTATGGGACATCTGCATTCATTGTAGTGAGAACTAGGCAGTGAGGAGATAGCCTGGGGCTCAGGAGTTCTTAGAAATCTCAGATGAGTCAAAATGCTCAGACATGGTTTAGTGCCTGTGGCCTCTGGCAAAAACCCAGGGTTCTTGATTTACTTGTTTAAGAAGATCCAAGTGTGTGTGTGCACGCTCGCTCACGCGCACATGATTGTGTATATATGTATGCATTGTGTACATGTATGTGCATATGCTGTATATATATCTATATATATGTGTGTGTGTGTGTGTGTGTGTATGTCCATGCATGTGTATGTGCCTGTATATGTATTTATGTGAGTGCATGTATGAGTTTACCATGAATGTGTGTGAGTGCATATATATATGTGTTTAGTGTGTGAAAGATGTACATGTGCAAGTATGCATGTTTATATGAATGTCTTTATTGTTTGAGAATGTGTGTGTGCATGTATGTGCCTATATTGAATGTGTGTATTTGTGTGTGTAAGTGTGTGTATGTGTTTATAGGGAATGTCATGTGGGCCACACCTAAGGAGGGAGTACATCAATTGAAGGACACAGCAGAGGTCTCTGCCTGTGGTTAGAGTTTGCATCATACACTAGCCTACACACCTGTTGTAGTGGGTACAGTACAAACACACCCTGACCGGCTCCAACCGGACTGAACAAAGCTGGGCTTCTTAAACCATCCTGAACAAGTTCAACTCTTGGAGTCTTGGAGAAAATAAAAATTCTCACTGGGACCAGTTTGGAAGGGATCTGGGTTATCACTGGAACTGCCTCCTCTGATTCCACTGGGGGTCTCTGGAAGCTCAGACACGTGGGACAGTCAGGGAGGCACCAGGAATGTGCCTGAGGTTGCCAGTCGCCTTACTGGGCATACAGAACAGGCAGTGTTGGAACTGAAGCCCAGCCTGTAGCTGCCCAGTGACTCAACTGAGCCTGCTGGGAGGCTTGGAGAATGATGCTGGGGGCTGGGCGAGGCCTGGGGAGTCTCCCTGTCACCCGTCCTTGTTTATTGTCGTCCTGACTCCCAGCAGGGAAGCGCTCCTCTCACAGTTCCATATTTATCTCTGAGTCTGCAGGGAAGGAAGAGAGCTGCCTCCCACTGCCTCCCAGGGATCCCTCCAGCAGCCTCATGAATAAAGATGCCTCTCCTAGGAGAGATCTCCAGGTCTTCCCTCAGGAGAGGGCAGGGCCTGTGGTAGTTGAGAGTGGGACTCAGGCAAACCCAAGGATGGTGAAGGGCTGACCTGGTGTGTGTGTGTGTGTGTGTGTGTGTGTCAGAGTGGGGGTGTCACCTAAAGCACTGGAATAATTTCTTCACTTCTCTGCCTACAGACCAAGAACAGGATCAAAATGTCTGAGGGGCTCCCTTCCAGGTGAAGCTTTACAGCGATTGACCCAGAAAGGAAGGAAACTATTTTCTAATTTCCAAAGCACACTCCAGATATAGGGCAGACCGTAGGTATCTCCAGGAAAATACAAGGGAACACAGTTTTAAAAGCGTGTTCGATTTAGCCATTGTAGTCATTTTCAGAAGTCTTTCACACCAGTATCATGTCAACACTGAATCAACATGAAAGCTGTCAATGAGATGCTCTTTTTCTGGATGGGGGTGGGAGGGTCTTTGAATCCCTGCCCTTTGCTCCTCCTAGCTGCATTCCAAGTGCTCAATAGCCTCATGAGGCTTTCAGCTAGCAACGACTGTTTAAGCTTTTAAGCAGCCCTCACTATACCAGGGAGTGTATTGCTAGATACACTGTGAGAACATGCATCAACTCCAGAAATACGTACCTGTCACAACACAGGCATTTGGCGTTTCCGTGTAAATTAGGAAAGCCTGTGAGAACGGGCTGAAGCACCCTGCCCTCTGTGTCAGTGAGTGGCAGGCAGTCATGTATGTGTGGGTCGTGGTGCGATCCATGGCTTCCACATGCTATGCAGAAGAGAATGGCTCCTCACGTGCATGCCCTACAGCTCAACCTCACGCTGTCTACGCACCGGCTCTTCATTCACCTTTCCTCATAGAAAGCATGTGAAGCCTTTGAACCAGAGCGACGCCTTCCACGTCCCTAAAAATCTGCTTCTTATTTCCTCTTTCCCAGTTACTGCACATCAGAGATGCTGCAAAAATTACCCTGACTTTATGTAACATCCCTGAAACGTTTGTTACTTCAGCAAATCCTGACTTCCTGTTCCCTAGAGATACATCAACATTTTCTCTTGCTCCAAGAAGCAACAGTGTCTGGCCCAGCCCGCTGCTGTCTTAGAGCAATGAGTGAGCTGTAGGGCCATGTCGACACCCCACCCCCATCCCGGGGTGCATTTCTGAAATGTGACTTTGAGCAGAGCTCTGTGTTTCTGAGCCTCAGTTTTGGGATGTGTAAAGATGTCTATTCCCTAACGTGTTTGGGAGAGTTGATGCAATAGCTTATGTAAAGCATTTGTAAGATGCCAAGCGCAAAGAAGATGCTAAAAAAAGCGACCCATTCCCAGTCCTCTTGCTGTTGTCATGTGGATACGAGTTGTAGAGTCTACCTCATAATTTGTAATGTCTCTGAAGACTAGAAAGGACACAATTGACTTCACATCTATTGACACATACCATTTTAACTCCTTTGTTTGTTTATTTTAGTTCCTACAGCCGACCTAAAAGGTGGAGCTTGAAGATAAGGAAACAGCCCAGAGAGGCAGTGTTACTTCATAAGGTCACACAGTAAATGGTAGAGCTGAGATACAAGTGCCAGAAGGCCAACTGCAGAGCCCTCTGGCGGCACAGATGAAGGGATTTCTGACCTCAAGCTCTGAGATCATGCAGGATAGAGACCCAAACCCAGATCTCATCAAACAGAGTCCCATCGTGGTTTCCATCTGCCCACTACCTATTACCAGTCCTGCTTTTGGCTGCCCTGCTGTCTAGGGTAGGAATGCTGGGTGCATCACTCCCAGCAGACCTGATATTTTTGGTTCACTCTACCAACTTAGATCATTTTTCTTGAAGACTATACATTCCTACTCTGCAGCCCAGATACCTCCTCAGGACCCTACCTGGGCCAAGCCCTGTGGCTGTAGCAACTGGAGTGCTAATCCAAAAAGCTTTTTAAGTAGTGGAGTTCTCTAAGATCTGTGGAAGGATGAGCTCTGGCTGACAAAGGTAGGTCTGAGTGTGCCCAGAGGGTGTGTATTTGTGTGCGTGTGCGTGCGTGCGTGCGTGCGTGTGTGTGTGTGTGTGTGTGTGTGTGTGTGTGTGTGTTGTGGAGCTGGGCTGGAGTCTGAGCAGGCTTCCCTCTATTCATATCCAGCAGTCAGCCTGAGCCCACCACTTGGGGGCAGCACTGTTTCTGCATTTAGAAACAGTAAGGCATTCTTGAAGCTGGACTCTTGGTGAGACTGCAGTAGGCTATGCTGGTCAGAGGGGTTCTCTGAAGAAAGGCCAGGGAACAGCACTGGGTACACAGAGGGCATGAGGCTGAGCTGTAGGCTATGCACTCAAGGTAACCATTCTATTACAGTATTCAGAATCCTGGCTACCAATACCCATCCTCTACTCCCCCTCCCCCATTCCTCTCTAAGAATCTTCTTGCTTTGTTGGTCCAGAGAAATGGTGGTACCAGGTGGTGAACACAGTGAGTCTTTGCTTTGGCTTCCTTTGTGCCTAGGTGCATGGCATGGGCACACCCACTGATACACACAGTGTTTGCCTTTCTGCCTTTCTGCATGGTATGCTGAAAGGAATCTGAATCAACAGTCTAGAGAGGAAGGAGATGACTACCTGCTTCTTTCTCTGAGGACTGCAGGGTAGTATGCCTCTGCTTTGGCCAAGATACTACACCTGATCTGTGGAACCTCCCACGAAATGAAAATGGGGATCCTCTTTGGTTTAAACGTTCTGAAGAATTTCAAGATGGGGATAATATCATTCTAGTCCAAATGGGAGCTACTTTGGAGCATGGAGTCCTTAGTAGCCATCTAGACTTTTAGTCTCTAGCAAAGTCTTGGGAAAGCAGCACAGAGTCTTGCCTGCATTAGACCTATGTCTCCAGAATGAGCTAGAGTGAATGCAAATTTGAACTTACTTCATGCAAGCTCTCAGGTGTCCTCATCACCCAGTCCATAGAAGGTATCACTTTGCTGATCCAATTCCACAAGGGCTTCTGAGCATAGGCCTTGAGAACATTTCTAGTTTCATCAAGAATCCAGTCTTAGTCACTTCAATCCTGTATTGATTATATGGAATCTTTCTGGGTTCTACCCACACTCCTCCTGCTGGGTACCTCGCCAACCCCACTCCTTGATGGCTCCCACTGGTTCTTTGTATCTCTCCTGAAAGGGAGCTTCAGAGCTTCTTTCCAGATGTTTTCCTTTCAGTCCCAACCCTGTAGCATTTCCACCCTGCACTGAACCAGTGATGCCCTCTCTAATGGATGACAGCATCCTGTATCCTCCATGGTAACGCACCACCCCCACATCTCTGCTATAATGCCCTTCAGAGAATGCTCAGCCTGATGTACTTATGGATCCTCAGTGCTTTAGAGCACAGAGTCCTGAATTAACATTTCCTGACTGATTCAATAGCTGAAAGTGGCCTTTTCCCCAGCTCTGTCACAGACAGTTCTTTTCTTAGTTTCACTATTAAATTAAACCAAGAGGTATTTTTAAGGCCAATTCCAACCTCTCCTTTCTTCATAGTTCTTTCTGAAGGATGGTTTGCTGAAGGACATGTGCAGCATATGCTTTTAAAAAACCACGTAAGCTCCTTCAGTGCAGTTGGTATTTTCTCCTGACTATAAAGACAAAACACATTTATGAAAACAAAATTTGAACCATAGCGACAAAGGGGTAATTATCCAAAGCCCTACCGCTGACAGGCATCTGCCATTCACAGTGGATAGTTTTTAGTACTCATCCATTGATTTGATAACTATTTATTGAACACTGATAATGTTTCAGGCCTCAGGGACTGAGAAGTGAGTCATACTGAGAGAAAAAAATCCACACACATGTTCCACTCATCGTTTGTGTGTGGATATATGACGTGCTGCCAGTTCACAGCAATCTGCCCACAAGTGTAAAGTGTAATTACTCCTATAACTACAT
This sequence comes from Apodemus sylvaticus, assembly GCF_947179515.1. Lineage (NCBI taxonomy): Eukaryota > Metazoa > Chordata > Mammalia > Rodentia > Muridae > Apodemus > Apodemus sylvaticus. Next base: position 107,040,106 of record NC_067477.1, on the reverse strand, counting down.
CTTCTCACTTCCTGATATGCTGTTTAAATCTTCATGTCACTGTTTTTTTAAAGTTAATTTATTTATTTTATGTAGATATGTGCTCTATCTGTATGTATGTCTGCAAGCCAGAGAGGGCATCAGATGCCAGTATAGATGGTTGTGAGCCACCATGTAGTTGCTGGGAATCGAACTCAGGACCTCTGGAAGAGCAGCCAGTGCTCTCAACCACTGAGCTATCTCTCTTGCCCCACATATCTTTAGTTTAAATATGTTTTCCCTAATTAGTTAATACTACTGTGCATACATGTTATGTAATTTGCTTAATAAAATATAATGTATGTATGTATGTATGTATGTATGTATGTATGTATGTATTTACTTATTTGTAGTATTGTGCCCAGTACCTCATGCATAGTTGGCAAGTCTATTGAGCTACACTTCAGTTCTCAAGTAATTGAAAACATCATTGTCACTAAAGCTTAGTAAAATAATTCCATTTATAAAATCGATTTAGTTACCTTCTAAGCACAAATTACTGGCAAAGAAATGAACACACTTGACTCTTGACCCAATATTATCAGAGGACCATAGGACAGCTAATGGAGATACTCATCCATCTTACAGAGCGTGGAGCGTTAGCACTCTCCCTAGTCTTGCTTTTGATTGGGCAAGAATGATGCTATTTCAGGATAAAAGCACTGCCATATTTCTCTGACTTCTAGTGCGGTTGAATGTCTTTTATGTGCCTCTCAGAAAACCATTAGCCACTTTCTTTGTTTTTCTGTACCAAAGTTTAGAATCAGGTGCATCCAACTTGGTGCCCCTGGAACACATGTGGCCCAGGGTATATCTATAAGCATGAGGCCCAACAAATACATTGGAGGTGATGTCATACCAGTGTCAAAAACGTTGGCAAATGCCTCAGTGTTTTTCTAAACAACTCTTGGTTTTGATGTCATACTTTGATATTGTTTATAAATTATCTCTTAACGTCATGTGTGTGTGTGTGTGTGTGTGTGTGTGTGTACATGTCTATGTCAGAGCATATGTATGTGACCCTTGGAGACCAAAAGCTGTGGGAACCATCAGAGCTCTACTTCCAGGTAGTTGAAAGCCACAGACTGTAGATACTGAGAGCTGGATCTCAGGTCTCCTGCAAGAGTGGTGTGTGCTCTTACCTTCTGGATTGTCTTCTCATCCCTGAGATTCAGCATAGTGTTCTTTATTTTCTTCTAATTTCTACTCCCCTCTCTGTCCATTAGTCTTTGAAAGCCACATTTATTTATGTATTAAATGACTGGAGCACTGATACATGAGTTCATGGAGTCAGTTTTCTCTCACCATCTTGAATCCTCACTTTATCCTGCACATTAAAACCTGTGTTTGACCTAGTTCTTTTCTCTTTGACTATCAGCCCATTCCCTTGTCAATACGATAATATTTTAATTTTCACAAGCTTTTATTTTGCCACTCAGAAGATATTTTCATCCCTCTTCTTTTTATCATTACTAAAAAATATTCTTTCAGAGGAGTCTGATAATAATTATGTCAACCAAATCCAGCAAAAACCATGCGGTGAGATTGCTTTGAGCTGCTCTGTTCACTGAGGGGGATGCTAACATCTTTATAATGGCACTCTTCCTGTCTAAGAACAAGGAAGATTGTAGGTTAATTTGTCTTCCCAATTGACTAGGCTCTGAGGTATCCACAGCATTCCCCTTCCTCATGGGGTTGCAAACTTGAAGTTCTACAAAGGAGACACTGAATCTTTCAAGTGGCTCAAGAGGACACTCTAGGGTAGAAGCCGCTGCAACTGTGAGCCACTTCCAGCTAAGTCAAGCCTGCTGGATACAGAAGGGGCCCATATAGAAAGGGGATTTAGAATCGATATCTCCTTCCGGAGCAATAGCTGTGGTCTAAAATTTGTCAGAGCAGCTGAGAAGCCATTGTTCAGTCAGAGTAAGCAATTGCTGACCCAGTTTACCTTCTAGAATAATGGTTTTTAACCTTCCTAATGGTGAGACCCTTTAAAACAGTTCCTCATTGTTGTGGTGATCCACCAACCATAATAATTTTGTTGTTGCTTCATAATTGTAAATTTGCTACCATCATGAATCATAACATAAATATCTGTGTCTTCTTATGGTCTTAGGTGACCCTTGTGAAACAGTTGCTTGATCCCAAAAGGGTTGTGGCCCACTGTTCTAGACTAAGTGCATTATGGAGCCATCTCATTACCTTTTATTATTAAGTCTGTGTGTTGCATCATGGGAAGGGTGCTAAGGACTTAGTGACTCACTAAGGTCTTATCACTAGTGCTTAAGATATTTCTACTTTCTAGTCTTTCAACAGAATCACTCTGCTCTGATTCTAACTGAATTAGGTCCCAAAAACCTCCATCTGAGTGTGTGTGAAGGTGAATGTATAGCTGCTGCACTAAAGGGCAGGACCATCTCTGGATCCTTCCGCTGGGCAGTCTGAAGCAGGGCCAGGTGGGGAGAGGCCCAGGGAAGATGTGGCAATGGCATGTGATTTGAGTTGATGCTCTTCCAGAATTTTACCTGGCTCTAATCCCTGCCTTAAAGACTGGCATTCTTTTTGTCTGGCTGAACCAAGGAGTTACGAAATTGAGACAAAGAAAGAGCTAAGGTGCAGTAACTGTGGGCACAGGAGATCAAAGCAGGTAGGCTGAGGTAGAGGACAAGGTTGCCAGAAGGCACACAGCGTATCTGAATGTGGACTGCAAAGCTCTGCTGAGTGGATGAAAGAGAGTTCATCTTAGTCAGGAGACCAAGTTCCTCAGTGCGCTGCCAGGATCCTGTCGGCTGGAACCATGGGCCTGCCTAAGCTCATTCCTCTAAATACCAGGGTGGTAGATGAGCAATTGGATCTCCTCACGGCTTGGGAGTAGGTGCCCACAGGAATAGGGCTCTGAACTTTTCTACTGCCATTTTAAATGGAGGTAGACATGCTATCACATTACAACCTACTTAGGAACATTCAGGTTACCATAACATCCCTTCTTCTTGGGATAGAGCTATGCACCCACAACCCTGCCTTATTTAATGTCACTCAGGGCCCAGAATTCTCTAAAACATAGATCTCACCAAAGCTATTCTTCACCTTTAATAACTAACTTCTCTGACCCTTCTTATACAGTGGAAACAACATAGATCAGGAGACAGTGCTTGAGAATGGCATTGATGGACCTTCAACATAGACTACCAATCTATCATGTGCCCTCCTCCCAGAACTGTGTATAGATTTACTAATTATTTGTTTTCATATAATTCTTCAATTTCTAATGCCTTTCATACTAGCTCAACCTGGGGCTTGTTGTGTAGCCAATATATACTAGACCCAGATGAATCCAGAGAGTATAAGATGCAGTGACTGCCCTCAATAACTCCCTGCTGTGGCTGTTGTTTACATAGCCTGGACTCTCTCACCAGTACTGGGACTTTCTTAATCTTCTATCTGCGTTCCTCTTGTGGTGCTCATCCTATCCAGCCCTCCCTTATTTTATGGCTAAATGTCCACATCTGCCTTGCTACATTGGCATAACATGATCAAGGAGAGGAAACTGTACCTCAAAGCTCAGAGCAGGACAGAGGATGCATGCTTGACTAACAGATGAGAGAAAGCTTGAGACTTGTATTCATGTAAATGTATCATTAGTGTTTGAGGTGTTTCTGTCTAGATCCCCCTCATTCCCAGCAGCGAGGTGGAAGGTGGTGGCCCTGGTGAGCATTTGGACGCTCAGAGTCTTGGTTTGTGCTCTAGCCCTAAAGTTTTGGGGGTGCAATGTTGACATGAATGGAAGGCTGCTGGGGTAATTCGGGAACAGTGGCATTGGATAAGATAATTTTTTTTTTATTGCTACTAAAAGTCTTCCCAGGCCTGACTCTATCTGGGGTCTCTGCAGCAGTAGGTCCAGGCCGATGGTCAGAACAAGTTGGAAGTGATGCAGACATCGAAATGTCATGATTCTTGATGTGAGTCACCCTATGGATAATCACAGGGGTCTTCTCCTGTGCTCTTCTGATTCTCCTAGTGAGAGTTCTAGTCCATTTTCCTACTTCTTATTCTACACATTAGCACTTGATTATACAAATATTCCCTTAAGGTTTTTATTTCTTTCAGTCCTGCACCCAGCCATTCTTTCCCTGGTCCATAGAGAAAGCCCGTTCTCTCCTCTCCAGAAAGTGAGGTGTGGTGAGTGGGGATGGGCGAATATCCCCCATGGTGGGTTCAAGTATGGCTGCACAAGAAAGGTAGGCCCCTCCACAAAAGGAGAACCGGCTTTTGCTTCTTAGTTGGAGGCTCCTTAGGCAGTTGCTGGGTTTCTGACTGGGTGAAGAGAACAGAGGAGGGCGCTGAGGAGGTTGTTCTCCATTTCTGCCAACTTCTCATATTTCTAGGCTCTAAATGCCCAGTTTGCAGATTCTGTTTGTACCCACAGGTCTGCAAGGTAGCCTATGTAGTAGCTAAAGGGTTGGGAGCATATTAGTAAAGACAGAGCTCCCAATAGGCAGCCAAGATTTTGAGGTATAGGCTTCCCAGCATAAGCCTATTCTTTATTGGTGGAGCTCATGGGAGATGCGGCCAGACCCCAGGAGCCCAGGGAACTAGAACAGCCATGGAAGAGACGCCTCCTGGCTTGTTTCATTCAGTGACTAGCTTCCTGGGTTGCCCTTTTGTCTGCTCCATCCCAGTGTGTAAAAGGGCATGGTAGTAGTGAAGGAAGGAGGTGGGAATAAAGTGGATGAGTGATGGGTGCCACGCCCACTCCCTGCCTCCCCCTCGCAGACAGTCAAATTGTGCTGGGGAGAGAAAACACACTGTGAATTGAGGGAGCGATGGATTTCTTTGAATGAGTAGGGAATGAGTAGGACTATAACCAGTAACTAAAAGTAACTGGGAATGTGGGGAGTCTCGTCAAGCAGGTAAGACAGAGGATGGGGAAGTTCACTATAGCATGGTTGCTGTGTGGAGTCAGGAAGAGGAAACGTCATTTGCCCCATTCCCTGGGTGGCAGGCATTTCGTCCAGACAATCTCATTTATCAATGATTCCTTTGACTATGGCCCATTATATTAGTTTACTGTTGCTGCTACAATCTCAAATTTGACTTGAATCAATACATGTTTAAGTTTTCTAATTCAGAAAGAAAGAGAGGGACATGTTCTCTTGGGAGTCAGTCATGGTGTGGTAACACCATATACCTGGTGGCTCCAGACAAATCCAGGCTATTGTGACTTCTCAAGGCTTACTGTCATCCCTTGGCTTGTGGTCTTCCCCTGCCCTCTCAGAAGCTAGAGGTAGGAGGCTCAGTCCTTTCCTTGACACTTGACTTTCAAACTGTAACACAGCTGACATCTTGCAAATATCTACTTTTGATTTCCAGGACTGTTGTTTCTCTTCATATATTCAAGTCCTCTTTATGTCATCAATAATGTTTTGTTTTCTTCATCTAACCCTACTCTTACTTCTTAAAGCTTACAACTTGACATTTAATTCCTGTAATAGGCTAGTGTTTTCTGATTATAGTATATAAGAGAGGCAAGGGTCTTTGTGTTTTTGGTGACTACGTCTAAATATGTAAAATGAATCACTGTTAATCTGTTTTTTTCCTGTTGATTCTCATGAATTTTTGAAGGATATTTGAGCTCTCTCAGTAATTAAAATTGTACTTATTTTCTGGTACTAGTATTACTTTCCTATCATAATACACCAGGAGAATTTTCATGACAAATGAAAACAGTCAAAGGTCATGAGCATCCCTTCCTTGGATTGGGTTGAATAGATGTTTATGTCTAAGGAAAATGATAGCTATGGAGGTGTGTGGCAGCAAGGCTTCCTGAAACTACAAACTTTACTTTGGTTATCAATTTTTCTTTTTAAGATGATTTTATATGAACCTATTCAAATAGCTGTTTAGTTTAACATATTGATACAATTATATTACAAAGTATAATTTTTCTAGTGCTAAACTGTCTTTGGACTCCTGACAAAATAGCTCACTTGATTGTGGGTGAGTGATTATTTTAATATGCATGGAATGTGAATGAGTAGGGCTTCATTGACTTGTGTGTCTACATTTTAGAGTGGAGGAGGTTCTTCAGAAGGTTTGGAGAAGGCTGCCTGCTTTGTGATGTCTCTGGGCTCGATATCTATGATGGATGACAGGGAAAGGGAGCCAAGCAGAGGGATGCAGAGGAAGTAAGGGGTGCATACAAGGCTGTGGGGAAACCTTCACTATTCAGAAGCGTTTTTGATCATGGTGCATCAGGGTCTTCTCAGCTCTCCAGAATTGAAAGAAAATGAGGGATTTTTCTAGACACTGCTGTCTTTTACAGGACTGCCTGGAGAGATTCCTGGAAAAAGGAGAGATATTGGAGTGTGTATGTGTGTGCGATTGCAAATGAGTTTGAGTGTGTGTATGTGTGTGTACTTGCACATGGACATTGTTTTAAGATATCATTCTTCATAAGGTTCATTCCTGTCCAAAACAAGAAATAGCCAAATTTCTCCTGACCCATCATTATGTAACATAAGTCTATTATAATTTTCCTACTTCCTATTCTACTCATTAGCACTTGATTATACAAATATTCCCTTAAGGTTTTTATTATGCTTAGATATGATAAGTTTGAAACTGCTTTTCTTCAAAAACAATGCACCATTTAAATTACCCTTTTTTACTGAGTTTAACCCACAGATTTCTTTCTATTCTTCTTCTCTTGAACATGTTAGGAGTTCCTCTGTAATTTTTCCCAATACAAACACACACACACACACACACACACACACACACATATATATATATATATATATATATATATATATATATATATATATATATATATATATATTTCATTTCTGAGGTTTAGAATCTTTGTAACTAAGTTGTCCTGGCTAGTTTTATGTCAACTTGATTCAAGCTAGAATTCTCCGAAAAGAGGGAGCCTCCGTTGAGAAAATGCCTTGACAGGATCCAGGAAAATGTAAGGCATTCTCTCAGTTAGTGATTGGGGGAAGGGCATATTCAATTGTGGATGGAGCCATCCCTGGGCTGGTGGTCCTGGGCTCTATAAGAGAGCAGACTGAGCAAGCCATGTGGAGCAAGCCAGTAAGCAGCACTCCTCTATGGCCTCTGCATCAGCTCCTGCCTCCAGAATCCTTTCCTGTTTGAGTTCCTTTTAGGAACTCAAGCTTTTAGGTCAGGTCATTTTGCCGAAGCAATAGAAACCTTAAGATATAAGTCATTAGATTGAAAAACAATAATGAGTGTGTTTATGGTAGAAATTCAGGACCATTTGTGTAGCTCTGGCTGTGTCCTCTTCTAAATTATTTCACATTGTATGAAAAAATTTCTTTCGTTCTGGCTGATGCTAGTTTTATAGAACTACAGTTTACTCCATTTTGGATACGAATGAGGACACATAATGATTCTTCATTTTGTGTAACTAGACAACCACCAAGATGAACTGTGAGGTACAGACTGATGAGTGACTGTTGTGATTTGAGTAAAATTGGCTCCCATAGGTCCATGGGGAATAGCACTATTAGGAGATGTGGTCTTGTTCAAGGTAGTGTATCACTAGAGATGAGATAAGAGATCTCAGAAGATCAAGCCAGGCCTAGTGGCTCACGGTTTTTTCCTGATGCCTGTGCATTTGGATGTATAACTCTCAATTACCTCTGCAGCAACATGTTTACCTACCTGCTACCATGCTTCCCACCATGATGATAATGAGGTAAACCTTAAAACTATAAGACAACCCCAATTAAATGTTTTCCTTTAAACAAGTTGCTGTGGTCATGGTGTCTCTTCACAGCCAAAGAAATCCCAACTGAGACAGTGGCTTTTCCTTGCAAGTCAACAATAATTCTCATGACTTTCCTGAAGTAGATTTGGAAGACACGGGCTATGAGCAAATCAAAACCAGTTCAGAAAAACCAGACCACTGATCTACTGAATACATTAGGCCAACCAAGGATCTAGCACTTACCTGGAGCACTAAAAGGCTGAGCATCTAAAGCTGGAGGACAGTGGTACCCACTGACCTGTTATGATCTAGCACATGTGTCATGGGATTGACAGGCAACGTGCTCCCACTTGTTCTCAGGGCTTGAACTCAGCATGATTGGTTCTGAGCATAGACCACTATATTGCCCTCAGTGTGACTTGATCTCAACTTGTCTTAACATGACTCTGCCTTGAACTAGAGGACTCTGCTTGCCTCCAACAGCTATCAGGCTGGCTTTGTTATTATCTAACCATCTACTGCAACCCTCTGCATCTCTCTGCATCTGCTCTCTGCCTCGGACTCAGCATGCTCTTAACTCCTTTTCAGCCATTCAGTCACCCCACATGTAGCTCTGTGAAGCGTAACGTGCAACCCAGGAGTTCATATCAGTTCCTACAATTGGAATAAAGCAATTTGCAGCTGCCAGTAGCCACCCTGGGAAGTGAAATGAGGATGACTTGGAAAACGCAGCCAACAAAATTGATGTGACTTGCAAATTCATTATTCAATAAATTCTGATAGGCAGAAATGCATTCACTGATGTCTCTGACCTAGTGTGCTCATACCCAACGGTTCTCTTCCTTCACAGTCAGTTGTTGCTTTAAACTGCTGGGCAACATAGTTGAAAGCACACACACACACACACACACACACACACACACACACACGACGAGAGAGAGAGAGAGAGAGAGAGAGAGAGAGAGAGAGAGAGAGAGAGAGAGAGAGAGAGAGAGAGAGAGTCATTCCTGACCCCACCTCCCTGAACTAGGTTCACTGGAACAATTCAGTTCACCTTTCACAGTCAATGCTCTCATGTGTAAATTACTATCCTAATAGAGCCTGAGTAAGGATTATTACATCAAATAAACAATAGGCATAGAAATCTTGTAGAGCATTAGTTTCTTATTATGTACTCAACTTGTAGGCAGTACTATTGGTACTCTTACAATAGCAGGGTGTCAAGGGATCCTATTCACAGAACTGGAGTGTAATATGCAGAATAAGGCTCTCTCCACAAAGGTGTAAATGTCTTAATCCCAGAAATCAGTGATGCTGGTGCTTTATATACTGCAGATGAGATTTTGCAGAAGAGAGAAAACACAGAAGCCAGAAATATGAAAAGTATTGTTGGATGGTCCAGCTGGAACCAGGATAAAATCAGTGGTTGTTAACTGAACCCTGGAGCCCAAACAGCCAGGCAGTTGAGAAAGCTATATCGATAGAATTTCAAGGGACAGTGAAATCAGGACCCTGTGGAAAGTAGAAAAGGCATAGAAATGGGATAAGAGAATGGACCATGGCCTGTATGATCAGAACTACCAGGCATCTGCTGCCAGTCTTAGTTTAGCTCAAGGAAATAAAGTTCAGACTTCTGACCCCCCGGATTAGTGTAACTTTGTGTTGACTTAAGCTGGTTAGAATGTAGTCATTTCTTATTGCATCAGGAAGAAAGTGAGACCTGGGTGATCACATCCCTGGACAAGGCATAAGTGATCACCAAACTCCTCTGGTAACCAGGTGTAATGATGACAGCTGGTCCCCTCAATTTCCCCTCATCATCGGTGTCCTCATATTCATTTTCTAGATTAAAGTTACTCTTTGAATCTGGGAAGGTGTTGCCATTGGCTGAAATGTGTTGATATGAACCTTGATTATTTTTGCTTTGGCAAAGAGATACTAAAATGTGTGTGTGTGTGTGTGTGTGTGTGTGTGTTTGTGTGTGTGTTTGCATGCATGTGTGTATGTAGATATAGGGAGCTTGGTGCAAAAAAGAAAAAGGTGCCATATAATAGGAGCAATAATTGAGCCATATTCAACTCCAGATGCCCAACCTGCTAAGCTGAGGATAAATGGTGGTTGCCGTGGAAACAGCATCTTTGATCCTGCTTGGTACCTTCTCTGTGCAGCTCACTGCTGTGCATGCCATACACTCACAACCCAGCATTTGGCAGCACAGCATAGCAGGGTCCTGTACACTAAAGGATGATGAATCTTGCTATTCAAACTCTTTCTAAATTAACTGCGTAGATGGCCAAGACCAGGAAATAGGCTTGGCAAAAGGATAGGAGACTTCAAGGAACAGTGAATAGAGCCTTGAACTCAGAATCTCTTGTTAAGGTTTGTTAGCTCCCTTTTATGTGGTAGACAGAGTATGGTCAGAATGACAGAGCCAAAAGCCTATCTTAGGTGTAAGATGAACTTTATGGGAATGCCAGCCTACACCACAGGAGAGCAGAGCTGAAGAATGGCCTCATTAATAGCAATTTCTCAGTATTTCAGAGAGCTTTGTTTTCTAAATCAAGCTCAAGGGTCAAAGGGGGCCTTATCTTTTGCATAAGCACATTCATCCCAAGGTGAGTGGGTGAGTCGAGTGGGTGATGAACATAGCCTGGAGGCCTGTCCAGTGGAGGGCTCATGGCTGTTCCGCTCCCGGGGCCTTTAGGAACCACGCTACAGCTCTGAAACGCACCACCGGACAGCAGGGACCCTAGAGTCCATATTGTATAATAGAGAAGGAACTTCTCAATCCATCTATGAGCAAGTTAACTTTTCTAAGAGTGCTCAACTAGCCCCCTTTCAGGGAAATTGAGACACATGCATACAAGTCACTACAGTGCAGGGTCTATATTGAACTGTGTTGACCATGCTTGGTTGTGGAGAAAAAGTGTTCACATTCCCTGCACCCATCAGCTCATATCATGCTGACTGCCCGTCCACAATAAGGTATTTGGAAAAGTGCTTTGTTGCAGAGAGGCCCAGGAGGTGGCAGAGATGATGGGGTGGGGCTACAACATGCTCCTCATGGAGTCGCCAGCTGAGGCTCATTCCTTAAATAGGAGAGCCCAGCAGGAACCCCGGGGATAGCTATGGTGCTACCCAGAGTCAGGAAGCCACATGCAGCTTGCTAGACCTTGATCCTGTGTGATGCTCACAGTAGGTGAGTGTTTGTACCCTTATGTGACCACTCCAGGGAGAATGCCACAGGCCAAGAGAACAGCTTGAGCTCAAGGCTAGGGGTGTAACATTGAAGAACATTTGATGATTACAGCTTGACTGCAGTGAGAAAGATTCTTACACTTTTTGACAGACAGAATTCATCACTTGTCTACTTTTGTGATTTTTTTTTCCTTACTGGAATAATTGTGCTTTTGGTGATTTTACTTAAACTCACTGCAAATATCAGTTCTTTGTTCTTACTGTGCCCCTCTGTATATGTATGCCTAAACCAAAACAACTGACCAACCAACCAACCAAAAAAAGGAAAAAGAAAAGAAAGAGAAGTTTGCTGAAGCTATGTGGGTAGGGGAAGCTTCATGGAAATGTTTTGATTAGTTGAGTGAGAGACAGAGACAGAGACAGAGACAGACAGACAGACAGACAGACACACACACACACACACACACACACACACACACACAGAGAGAGAGAGAGAGAGAGAGAGAGAGAGAGAGAGAGAGAGAGAGAGAGAGAGAGAGATGCAGGTGGCATTCATTCCCATTCTCTGGAAGACTCCCTTGGTAGTGTGATGCCTGGAACCACAGTAATTATTTTAAAGTCCATGAGAAAATCTCAGATGTTCTGAAGTCAGGATTCAATGCTATCCCAATGCCTGTTTCTAAACTTCTTTTGTGAAAGAAAGAAACTATCCATTTAAACCATTGTCTATTGAGTTTTCCATTACTCATGGCCCAACTGTGAAGATAGGCATAACACAAGGATGAGGTGATATACTTTTCTCAGGAAGCAAAGCCAACCACAGGACGGTTTTGCCATCGTTTAGAGCTTGAATAAAATGAAAAGTGATCTGTATATTGTGAAAATCTCAAGGCACAAAGAAGTACATGAGGTTAGGGAGTGACAGGTTTCTCACTTTCACCAATCCCACATCTTGGAAGTACTGAGAAGACAGAGGAACAGCACAGTTGCAAGAACATTTCACAGAAGTAAGATTGTACATCCACTGACTCTTTCTAACTAAGGAGAAGTCACAGATTCAGAAGGGTTCCCTGGGGATAAGCTCATATCGTGGGAGTTGTATTGAGGGATGCCATTTCTTTACAAATCTATAGATATAAGATAAGCTAAACAAAACTTCTCTTTGCATTAAAAAATAGTGGGGGAAATTAGAGTTACTGGTGACTTCTTTAACACAGGTGTTTGTTACCTCTCTAATTTAATTCCAAATCTTCCACAATATTATTTTCATTTTACAAACTGGGATAGAGCTTCACTCAGAATTGAAACCAAGTTTGATTTCAAAGATCTGGTCTGTTTCACCCAAAAGTGAGTTTGCAGTTTGCGTGGCTACCCAGTCACCAGCATCTTATTTTCAGGCTCTGCAGTGCAAATGTCTGAATTCCCTTGGGCAAGGCTCACTGCAAGGCTCCAGCTGCTTCCTGGTAACCTGCTAAGGGGAACCTTGCCCTGGCTGTAATCCTAGGGGATAAGTGCTTCCTCTGGGGTTGGTCAAAGCGGGATGCTGAGACAGGGATGAATTGGCCTGAGTTTGAAGACAAAGAGGGGTAGAGAATCATCAGAGAGATGATGGCGCATCAAGGTCACGTGGAGCTCCTTCGGCTGCCTTTTCTGCCACCTGCAAGGCAAAGGCAGAGGCGCTTCCAAAGCTTTTGGAAAAGTGATAACTGGCAAAGCCCACATAGAGTAGTAATTATACTGTCATAGGCACTTCCTGGTGCTAAGGGCCAGGCTGATCTGCCAGCAGGATTCATCTTGAATATGCAATTTGCGGAACATTACTAAGCCAATGTTTTCCCCAACCAGGAAGTCTGACAACAGGACAATGTGACTTTTGTCAATGCCTTGCCTAAGAGGTGCCAGAACTGTGTTGACACAATTGCTGTGCTGGGGAGATAGGCTGCAAGCTCGTCTCATGCTCTCATTGGCAGTTACGTAAGGGCTCTCTGTGGAACCAAGTTCCAGTTCAGAGCCCAGCTCGAGTATGACGTCTCCAGGCCACGATTTGATCCAGATACCCTCCAAGGACATTTCCAGCCCTCGCCTCCTGCCTTGTCTTCTAGGAATCCCCTTTCAAGTGCTCTGAATACATTTCTCTCTTAGATTTAACTGTTTATATACCATCCCCTCAGTTCAACTGTGGTTGGGGGAGGAGTGGTAGAGGTATAAATATTGATATCTAATTTTCTTTTCTCTTCTCTTCTCTTCTCTTCTCTTCTCTTCTCTTCTCTTCTCTTCTCTCTCTCCTCTTCTTTTCTCCTCTCCTCTCCTCTACCCTCCCCTCCCCTCCTCTCTTCTCCTCTCCTCTCCTCCCCTCTCCCCTCCCCTCCCCCTTCTCTCTCTTCTCTTCTCTTCTCTTCTCTTCTCTTCTCTTCTCTTCTCTTCTCTTCTCTTCTCTTCTCTTCTCTTCTCTTCTCTTCTCTTCTCTTCTCTTCCCTTCTTTTCTCTTCTTTCTTCTCTCTTTCCTCCGCTCCCTCCCCTTCCCTCTTTCCTCTTCCTTCTATAATCCTCCCCCTTTCCTTCTTTTGTTGGATGGATTTCATGTACTCCAAGTTGTTCTTGAATTTATATAACTAGAATTTACTTAGTTACCTTTTCTTCCTGCCTCTACCTCTCACATTTTGGGATTTCAGGCATGCCCTACTATACCCGTTAGTGTCTAAGTTTCATTTGACCTTCCTATAGCCACTTAAATTGCAAAAGCTAATAATTTTTGTTAGATGAGTAAATGACTCCCTGGGAGGGGAGGGATGTACGCATGCTTTGCTTATGATGAACAGGGTGAACAGTGAGGAGATGTGTAGAGGAGCGGGAGACAAGTCAGGCTGCCCAACTTGGTGATGAAGGAAGCATCTTTGTGCATATGGCACCAGCTGCCACTTGGACAGGAAATCAGGGATTTACTTATGATAAGTGAAGTGGGTTTAGTGTAAAGGGGACAATGGATTGATTGTCCAAGAAAGTCCTTCAAGTTTATGGAGTCCCAACAACTGTTATAATGAGAAAATGAGCCAAAGAAAAGAAGTGTCTGTTCTGAGGTATGACGAGCATCTGTTGTGGGGCTGAGATTAGAGCCCAAATGTCCAGCCCAGAGTCTACACAGCTGCCCAGGTGTGTTCTGAATACCAGTCTATAGTCATGATCTGAACTAGGCCCTAATGGCCTCATAGATGTAAGTTTTCTAAGACGATCACTAGCCTTTTTCGCTAGTTTCTCTCTTTTCTGTAATTCCTCCTTTCCACCTCAGTTAATAGGTCTGTCTGTAGTTGAGCCCCTCACTACAGGGCTGAGGGTGAGGTAGTGAGTGTTATCCCCATCATGCAGGTGAAGAAAGCAAGACTCTAAGCATTTATTCCACTTGCTTAAGGGCGTGCACTAAGTCAGAGCTGGGAAATCCAGAGTTGGAGCTTGTACTCAGCTTAGCCATTAGCCTGTGGTGACTTTAACTCTGTCACTTTATGTCCCTGTGCTTCAGAGACTTGTGTGCAAAATGCTGAGCATAACAGCAACTAGAGTGCAAGGCTATCACACGAATGCAATAAATAACGTAGACAATAGGCACCCAATCACTTTTGGTCACAATAAATACTTCAAGAGTGCTTCTAGTCTCATTATTCTTGGTACTCTATTCTGCCTCCCAGGATCCCGTCTGTTTCTCTCAGAATGACTGACTACATGATATATAGTAGGGATTCAAGAGATGCCCCCTTTATTTCTCTTTCTTTTTTAAAAATTATTATTTATTTATGTCTGACTGTGTGTGTGTGTGTGTGTGTGTGTGTGTGTAGATGCACAGGCAGGCAAGCAGAGGGTGTTCGAATCTCTTGGACCTTGAGTTACAGGTTGTGAGTCACTCTGATGTGTATACTTGCAAGAGCAGGAGGTTCTCCCAGTAGCTGAGCCATGTCCTCATTTTCTCTTTGTCTTTCTGCAATAATCTCTTTAAATGCTTTAAGGAGCAGAGCTTCCAGCAGTCTTGAGAACAGAAATCAGCTCTGGTATCCCAGGCTCAAAGCAAGTAGAGTTCAGGGCCTCCAAGTGCAGCCTCTGCCTGGCTGGGGTTCAGAGGGGGTTCCTTGGCAACATGCAGTGGGATGCAGCACCACAGGCTTCCAGCCCCATGTCACTCACACATCCCCATCCAGCATCACCTTCTCTGTCCCCAGCGGGGCTGTTATGATAAAGGCCTGACTAGTGAGCAGGAAGGGGACGTCTTGCCAATGTGCTTGTTTCCATTAGATTACAGCTGTATTTTTAGAGTGCCTGAGAAATATCTAGGAGCTCGCCTTGCAAGATGATTTTGTCTTCTGGGCCTAAGAAGACATAAATCTTACTGAATAAAAAAGTGAGAAAGATTGCAAATTATTCTTGCTGTCCAACATCCCTTTTATTTTTTCAGTGTTACCTGCTGCACTGTGTTAAGTCAAGGTTAATTTTTTTTTTTCTGACATGCCTTCCCAGAATCTTGTCCAGGTATTATTCATTTACATAGCATCATGAGCTGCACTTACCACACTGTCTTCTCTCTCTCTCTCCCTCAGTGTGTGTGTGTGTGTGTGTGTGTGTGTGTGTGTGTGTATGTGTGTGTATGTGTGTGTATGTGTGTGTGCATGTGAATTCATTTGTTCACCTGGGTGCACATATCCATGCTTATGCAGGTAGCGTCTAGAGATCAACTTACAGGTTGTTCCTCAGGAAGCACCCCCTTTATTTTTTGATGAGGTCTTTCATTGTCCCAGAACTCACCAAGTAGAATAGGCTATCACATCCCAGTCATCCCAGTCAGTGCATCCCAGAGACCCTTTTGTTTCTGCCTCTATAGCATTGGGATTTAAAGCCGTGCCACTACCTCCAGCTTTGAAATTTTAATTTTTTTCTTTTTATTTATTTGATGTATTCTTTATTTACATTTCAAATGATTTCCCCTTTTCTGGGTCCCCACTCCCCCGCAAGTCCCATAAGCCCTCTTCCCTCCCCCTGTTCCTCCATTCTACTCCTTCCCAATTCCCCTATACTGCTGCATTGAGTCTTTCCAGAACCAGGGGCCACTCCTCCGTTCTTTTTGGACATCATTTAATATGTGGATTATTTCTTGGGTATTCCAAGTTTCTAGACTAATATCCACTTATTAGTGAGTGCATACCATGATTGATCTTTTGAGACTGGGTTACCTCACTTAGTATGATGTTCTCCAGCTCCATCCATCCATTTATCTATGAACAAAATTTTAATCTATTCTTTGAGAATTTCCTATACGCATATAACATGTATTAATCATATTCACCTTTATACTCTTCTGTATTTTCCAGGATTCCCCCTTCAAACTTCAGAAGTTTATGTCTTTGTTTTGAATGTGCTAATTCATCAAGTCCACTGAGTGATGTTTGTGTGCACATGGGTGTAGGGCTAACTCTCCATTAAAGCATGGATGATAATGCCCAGCTTTCTTATGTGGATTCTGAGAGCTGAGCTTAGGCCCTCCTGTTTGAGTGTCAGGTACTTTAACAATTGAGCTATGTTCTCTATTCTTGGCCTCGGACAAATTAACTGAGCTCTTGAGGGCAGGGGTCTCAGTTGCCAACTACATTCAGGATCCCCAGCTTATAACTCAGGCCTTTCCTTAATGACTGGATAGATACAAAAGTGGTTGAATGGATGTATACCTGAAATATAAAGACAGAACAGTTACAGTGTATCAGTAAATGTTACTGCAAGTGACATTACACGTCTAAACACCTGTGTCTCAGTAGACCTCAACCCATAGATCAGCGTTTGGGTCTTACCCCATGCCTCATTTCCTAATGCTACTCCATGCCTCCACGCATATGTGGTATTCATGTTATAAAGCTAAGTAAGCTCCCTTGACACCAAAGTGAGGAAACACCAGTCTAGGTAGCACACCATATGGGACTCCTGAGGAGGGATTAGACTTAGGAGCAGGTGATAGAAATGGGAACATCCTCCAGGTCAAATTAGAGATAGTAGTTTCTCTTATTTTTAGAGTATAGTTTCTCTTATTCTTAGAGTATATTCTTCTTTCTGTGGCATACAGACTGAACAATAAGTGAGATTTCTTTGTGTAGTACTTTATTTGCATGACTTTCCTATCAGGCTCCAGCACAGCCAAGGAAGTTGTCATGTCCCACCCAAGCAACACAGAAAGGTAAATCTGAGACACACACAGGGATTCTGTTTGTGTCTATCAGGACCTCTAACCCATCCACAAGGAATCTCAAATAACCAGTTAGCTTCCTTCTCCTCCCAGTTCTGTGTTTTTCTTTCTACCTACTCATGTTGTCACACTAGTAAGCCACTGAGGTTCTGTGAGTCTGAGCAAGTTGTGGGGTATATTCATGTGGTGGAAGACTGGGGAGCAGGAGAGAGGACCCAATGACCAGAGAGCAGAGCTGCCTACCAGTTTAGACTTCTCCATGAGAGAAAAGGAATTTCCAGTCATGTTATACCAGAGGAATCTATATCATGTTCAACTGGTTCGAAGTTAGGCACCCACGTAAAGGAATCGAGTCTTTATGCATGGAAATGTGCATGTGTGTGTATATATATACATATCTAAACATATACATATATACACACATATATGTGTATGTGCATGTGTGCAATGCATACCTATAGAATTGTTTACACCCTCTCAGCAAGTTCTTTCTGTCTCCCGCATGAATTCAATTGTGATTTGGTCTAGGAGTCATTAACCCATTTGATAATAAATACATGTCCATATATACATTTATAATATAGAGTAATAGGAAATGTGCAATGTCTTTAAAAATGTCAAAAATCAATGGTGAGGGCGATGCTTAGGAAAGTGGCTGTGCTTGCATGAGACACCATTACAATTCTGTTAATCAGAGTCCTGTCACAGAGAGGCTGTCAATCTGGCTTTGAGGGCTTTTATATTGAGATGGTAGATGGGATGTCCAATGGGATCTCTTTTAAAATGTCACCATTATGTCCTTATCTCAGAAGCTGAACAGACAATAGCTCCAGTGCTCTTCGCCCCTGAGGACAGGACTTAACTCTTCCCAATTGGTCTGGTATTATGTAATCTCTCCCAAAGCCAGCCAAAGCTTCATCTAGCCAGTTACCCTGGCAACCCATAGCTGTGTCATCTTGAAAGATGTCTGTGGGCACTGGCTTCTGAATCTGCCAGAGACTTGACTCAGGCTGAGTCGTGAAAGCCACAACATATTAGCTACAACATGATATCATCATTGATTGTGCTCCTGGTATACATGTCACAATGCTTAAAAAAAAAAAAAAAAAAAAAAAAAAAAAAAAAAAAAAAAGCCTGGCCTGACTATGTGGTGAAATTTACTCACAATGCAGGCAAAGTTATCTCTTTTGGGAGACCATCTATGTTGTCTATGATTTCCTTTGCCTTTCTTCTATAAGAAAAAAGCCTTTCAGTTTTTGCATTTTTCCTTGAAAATCTCATTACCAATTAAAATGTAAGCAGCCTAATTTTCATCAGACATCCCGTTCATATTGAGGGTTTTTAGTTTTATAGTTTATCTTTTCATTTCCTCCTTGGGAAAATAATGTTAAAGAAAGTTCCCTGATGTGAAATTGTCTAACATATTCATAAGGGAATCAGCTTGTCACTTGCCTGAGAGAACAGGACATCATGCTTTCCTGCCTTCTTGCCCTGCATTCTATTTTTTTGTTTCAAATTTATTTTATTTATTTAATGTATATAACTACACTATAACTGTTTTCAGATACACCAGAGAGTATCTGGTCCCATTACAGGTTGTGAGCCACCATGAGGTTGCTGGGAATTGAACTCAGGACCTCTGGAAGAGCAGTCAGTGCTTTTAACCTCTGAGCCATCTCTCCAGCACCATCCCCCAACTCTGCATTCTGTTTATTTAAGCATTCTAAATTTAAAATGCCGCTCTGAGCCTCTAGAGTTTACTGCTCTGAACTATATGCTTTGAGATGCTTTTATTCCTTTCATTTAGTCTTTGAATTGAATTTCAGTTAAGTTACAAGCAGTTTTTTTACTCATTCATTAATTCATCTCCTCAGTTAATTAACTTCGTTACCGGACACTAGAGGATCAATCATGAATAAGCTGTGGGCTCTGCTCTCCTGGGTAATTAGAAAGAGCCGTGATATTAACTGATCCATGCTACAGGAATCATCTGTCTAGCAGAGATCTAGTGACAGGTTTACACAATTCTAGAATCTAGGCATTGAAGGGGAATTCACAAGGAAAGAAATATGCCATCACCTTCTTCCTCCCTTCCCACCATTCTCCCCAATTTCAGCCACCCTGAACTTCTGTTCTTCAGCATTATCCTCATTTCCATCTATGTTTCCAAGGGTTTTCTTCCTTTCTATCTCTCCAGAACAAAGTAGGAGACCAAAAGACCCTTTCACATAGTCACAGTTACTCTTTGCAGGTATGGGCAGGGATTTTCAATTCCTCTTAATAGACCAAGAACCTAGAATCCTAAGAACCTTGTAACTCTCTGACCCCACAGCTTATTAGCAACTGATCCTAGCAGGGCTCCTCGATTCATCTCACTCCACTCTTCTGCGCATTTATTGGGGTGCTTTTTCCTTCAAGGAGTATAAAAGCCTGTTAAGGCTGGCCTGGCCTGTGTATTTTGTTGGAGAGTTGGGTTGGCCTTTCTCCTCAGTCATTATGATATTGTCTATCATAGTAGCACAGAGACAGCGAGGTTTGATCTTTCCTGGCTCACAACTCCAGATGCTAAACAGATTCCTCGGTCAACTGCACCAGTGTAGCCTCTGCTCTCAGTCCCCTCCCACTTATACAGGAGCAGTGGTGACTGGACCACACCAGGTATAAGGTGCTGTGGTAGGCCCTTACACGTGCACTGAAAGCCAAGATGGCCTCCTAACATTGGAAAGGGAGAAGGTGCTACTTGAGGTGGGAACTTAAAGCTGAACAAAGAAGATGTGCATAATGAGGATAGGGTCTTTTCTCATGATCTCACCACATCCCAGCCACAAAGAGAAGGGTTATTGGCACTTACTAAATACTTGAATGGTAGCTGCTTGAAACATGGACATTGCATTAATTAATTTAGTGGTTGCTATGATAAAAAACTCAAAGAAAGCAAACTTAAGAGGAAATGAATTTATTCTGGACCATAATTTGACGGGATGTAGTTTATAATGAAGGTGGATGGCTCTGTGGAGTCAGAAAGCATAAGGCTGATTCTGTGTAGCTAAATAGAAAGGAAAGCGACTGATCTGGTTTAAGGATTCTATAGACTCGCCAAAACAGTGCCACCATCTGGGAACTAAGTGTTTATAGTCAAGCTGTAATTGATGTGAAGAACTCTTGACAGCTGTGGGATCTGGAGACGAAGGAAGTGAAGGACCTGCCCAAGAACTTTCTGTTCTTCTGGGGCAGTACCTGGGTTCATACAGTGGGCATCTGTCCAGGGCCTCACTCTGTAATGTGCCTATGTTTTAAGCTGTCACCCAGCACAGGATCAGAGTGGCTCTCTGTGCCTTTGGTGAGGAGAACCAAAAGCTCAGTGACAATGTGTGTAACCTAACCTCGCAGCTTTGAGGCTGTTAGTGATGAGAAACATGTGCAGGGAAATGAGCAAAGGACGGCATCTTGCTCTTATCTCGGAAGACGTGGTGGATCTCACTGATAGGATGACCCATTTGTCTTTGGTTTCCACCTAAAACACAATGACCTTCCTTCATGTTGAAGAAAAAGATAACATCAGGGTCTGACTCACAGAGGAAACCCAGTTAGCCATTATGGGAGCATCTGCGTTACCATTTTTAAATGTTTACTTAAAAACCAGTAAATCCACATCTTTCTCAGCAAGTTTTCATGAACTGTATGGACTAGAGGTTTAAGACAGGCTCATTCCTTAAGCAAGTAGTGCCACGAGTGTCACACATGACAGCTGTGTGACATCTCTGGGAATTGAACTTCAATGATGGAGCAGCCCTGCGGTCCTGAACAGCTGACAGAAAATTCTAATGTGCCCTGGCCAGGGCCCTACTTTTCCAAGGTTGGGTTCTTATCCCTCTCTGCTTTTCCTGCTCACCACCAGCCCTGAAAAGGAGTGATCTCTGTCTCTTCTGTTTATATCTTTACTAAGTCTCAACCATAGCTTCTACCATGCCACCTCTTAGAGATCTGTGCCAGACTCTCTTACCTGTTGGCTGTCTTCTCTCCCTTTGAGCTTCCAAAGCCCTGGCTCTCCCACAAACTCATTTAGCATTTTATGCCCCCTTATGGTATGGAGTGTTCATGCTGACCCTGCATTGTTGAGGTTAGAAACATACATACAAGATACAGACAAGTACTTGATGAAAAACTTGGTCATGCTTGTCACCATCCATTTACATGGTGTTGACTTCTCATGCTCCAAGTACCATAAAGAGTTCCTGAGGCTTTCTCTTTATGGTACTTGGAGCATGAGAAGGAGAAAAAGTAACTTATAATTATTGGTACTGTTTATTTTCTTGTTCTAAAAGAACACAATGATATACCACTAGCAGTGGCCTTCCTCTTCAAGCATATCCTGGAAAGAGTTTTGTGGCTGCCTTATAGTAGTCATCTGGAGGTTGTGTGCACAACATATAGGATTCAGGCATTTTTGTGCTATCGGTGACCTCTATGATCTAAACTTACTCATCTCCTACCCTGCTTTTACCCTGAGACCTTTTTGGTTATCTGACATTTTAGACAATCTCAAAAAACAGCTTATTCTTTCCCTCACTAACCCTATGTCTTCATGCTTGATATGAGCTTAATGATTGTGTTCCCAAAGTCATATGCTGTAATTCTGTACTTGAAGGTGATGGTATCATGTTGTGACTAAGTCATGGGAATAAGATTATTATGAATGGGTTTGTAGTCTTACACAAAATGTGTAGACTCAGTTTGTAAAGCATCATGCAAGTATAAGCACTTGAGTTTGGATCCCCAGAAGTCAAATAAAGCTGGATGTGGTAGCATGTATCTATATGCTGGCACCTGGCACCTAATGTGAGGTGGGAGATGGATACAGAACAATCCCCAGATATTTGTCGTCTACTAACCCAGTATATGTAGTGGTGAGGAATAGAAAAGCTTGTCTCAAATACAGTAAGGGCAAGACTGAGATGGAAATTATCCTTTGACCTGTACATGCATGCTGTGGCATGTGCATGTCCCCCCCACCACACACATGAGCACATTGGTTCCTTCCACCTTGAAAGGACAAAGACAGGAAGCACTATTTATGAATCAGAAAACAGGACCTCCACACCACTCCATTTTCCAGTGCCAAGAATGATGAGAAGTAAATTTTATTGTTTATAAACTACTCAGTTAGAGGTACTTTGTCAAGCATCTCCCATGGACCAAATAGCTGTCCTTGTGGAAATTTTAATGTTAGTCTTCCTATTACAAATCCCATTATTGAAGCAGCAAACTCTACTTTGATTTCAAGATGTAATGAAATTGACTGAGCTCTTTACCTAGAAACTTCTTAGACCAGACAATTGGTATTTGTCTTGTGTAAATATATTTTCTATCTCTGTTTTAGCCATTTCTTTAGACTGTTGTATTTTTCTCAGGCTAGGAAACTCATAGGACTGTGGATGCCTGATCCCAAGTGTTCTTGCCCCAGGGCTCTTTGTAAGTTTTAGATTTGCTATGGACAACACTGGTAATTGTTTTCTGAAAATTACTGACAAACATATCATTTTCCCTAAATTAGAAATAATGAGGTTCTTGGACAATTAAGACTTATTTTACAACTGACTTCTCCCCTTCTCTCCCCAGTTAAATAGGCCTGAGTTTGATCTGTGTGCATCCAGGGCTGAGCCCAAGTTATAGTAACATGAACACAGATATAAGATGACTGCCACAAATTCCACAATGACCTTCAGAGAAGAATCAGAAAAGTGGCCAAAGGCCAAGAACCATTTCAAGAGGAGAAAAAGAAGGGAGAGGAAGAATCATCAGTGAGATCTAGTGCTTTCTTCCATAGGGAGCTCACTGGGCATTTCACAAGTATGAGTACAGGTTCTTGTGTAGGTGAGCCCATTGAATAAAAGAGCCATGGTGTCTCTGAGCCTACTGATAGCAATACAATATCATAACTTCAAAGGGTCAGAAAATCTAGTGAAGTAAAGTAGCATTACACTGGCAAATTAATATATGAATCTGCATGTTCAACTACATCCTCCTAAGAGAAACTGGCAATTTATTCTTCTCTGGGTCTATTTCTGACAAAAAGCTCTTTTAAGACAACTGGCTGCAGATAACTAAGTAGAGAGCATGTCTATTTGCCTTCACACTTGCACTATCAGATGCATCCTTTTGGGTATTAATTGGTGTAGTGGATCTATTTTGGATATCCCTGGCCCATCCACATATATCTTAGTGTCCATTTGTAAAATGGAGGAAAGTGTGGACTTGGGACTTGCTGACGCTCTTTTCAATCTTAAGCTGAGGTCTAGTGTAAAAGCATTCCTTTAGGATGTGATGGTGGCAGAATTATCAATAGCCCTCTAAATACACCAACCTTATCATGGGAAAGCCAAATCCCAGGGTGGAGAAGCCATACAAAGTGATTTCACACCCCTGAGACGGGAGAAGGTTATCACGTGAACCTCTCTGGGGGGATGAGTGCTATCTCTAACTCAAGTCTCACTGGTAGCTTATTATTCTCCAAATTTCACTGGAAAGGCAACTGAAGCCTCACACAACTGTATTTTCCCAGACTCTCTCCTTATTGTCTTTACTCTGAGATTTAAGACCTAATTCTTGTTTTCAACATTAATTCAAGTTGAAGTGCAGCCTCAGTCATGTTGGCAAACCTTCTAATGTAAATGGATTCCAAGATTCTCACTAGGAGTTACAAAATCCTCACTGCCCAGTTAAGATGACATTATGTCTTATGGAGCAATGGTTTCCTTAAGGGATTGAAACACATTTGTGTATAGGTCTGTTCAACAACATTTTAGTAAGCTCTATTCTTAGTTACTTCTGATAAAGAAGCAGAATCTCACTCTTTGAAAATTGATCATCCACCAATTTTATTTGGACCAAAAATTCTATTATGAAAATTGATTTGAGGGCCATTGGTTGATACTAGGAGGCTGGGTCATTTGGAAACAGGAAAGTGTCTGTTGGACAAACATGAGGACCTGAGTTTGAGTTCTCAGCACATACATAAAAGCTTGGCATGCCCTATTTATAATAGCTAGAAGCTGGAAATAACCCAGGTGTCCCTCAATGGAGGAATGTTTAAAAAATGTGGTATATATACACAATGGAGTACTATTCAGCCATTAGAAACAATGAATTCATGAAATTCTTAGACAAATGGATGGAGTTGGAGAACATCATATTAAGTGAGGTAACCCAGTCTCAAAAGATCACTCATGGTATGCACTCACTGATAAGTGGATATTAGCCTAGAAACTTGGAATACTCAAGACATAATCCACATATTAAATGATGTCCAAGAAGAACTGAGGAGTAGCCCCTGGTTCTGGAAAGACTCAGTGCAGCAGTATAGGGCAATACCAGAACAGGGAAGTGGGAAGGGGTGGATGGGGGAACAGGGAGAGAGGGAAGAGGGCTTATGGGACTTTTGGGGAGTGGGGAGCCAGAAAAGGGGAAATCATTTGAAATGTAAATAAAAATATATTGAATAAAAAAAAAACTAAAAAAAAAAAAGAAAAGCTGGGCATGCTAGTGTGTGTTTGTAATTGCAGTGTTGACATGGGTGGAAACTGGTGGAACCCAGAGCTTATTTTCCTAGCTAACTTGACACATTCCACGTTCAGTGAGAGCCCCTCTCTTGAAAATATAATGTGGAAATTAACTAAGGAAGACACCTGGCATTGACATTTAGCCTCCACAGACAGGCTTGTGTGGTACATACGTGTGCACACACTCACATGAACACATTCATATGTTCATATAGTGTGTGGGTGGGTAGTGTATGTGTATGAATGGGGGTGTGTGTCTATTCCTAAAAGGAGACATACTTGGAGGTCAAAGGCAGATGTTGGGCATCCTAATTTGTTCCTTTCCACTTTCCCTTGACAAAGGGTTTCTTACTGAATCTGGATCAAGGTTGCCAACCAGCAAGCTCTACAATGCTAGGGTTCCAGGCACATGTTTATATACCTCTTGCTTTTTATGTGGTTTTGAAGTCTTTGTATCAGACCCTCATACTTGTGCAGCAAGTACTTATACCCACTGAATCATCAGGCCAGACCACGTGACATTTACTTTGTTCTAATATCTGATACTGCATAATTCTGTCAATAACTTTTTTAGGAGTAGACTTGTTTTCCAATGCTTTTATCCCAGAGGGTTGTTAAAACTTCTGACATATGAATAACGTTCTCTACAAATGTACTAAGCCAAGTTTATTTATAGCTATCCTAGGACATGTGCAACCCATGGACTACAGGTTGGATATGCCTGGTCTAGAGAGGTTTTATGGCACCTCACTGATACATTGAGCTGCAAATTAAGATGATTTTGCAAAGTGAAAATAACCCTACTTTTGAGCTCTTCCAGGATTGTAGCTTCCTGAAGACAAGGGATATCTCCTCAGCACTGACTCCACAGACAGCACAAAGGAAACAGTCTGTGAATGAGTGAGTGAGCCAGGCAGAGAAACTGCTCGTCGATGGAGGACCTGGGAGGACATTTCCTAACCCCAAATTACAGGAGCTCTTTAGGAAATGACCACTTGGAGGGACATGGAATGATTTGGCCAGCACTCGCCTGTTATATGTGAATACATTTTATTTAAAATTCAAACTGTTGAATCGGTGATGATCAAATGGACTCCAGGGCACTGCCATCCGTTGCCTTGCCAACATCTAGCACTCTTTTGAGAAGAGAACTTGGGGCAGTGAAAGAAGCTGAGGCTCGGGAGACCTGGGCTGGCGCCTAGCCAAACAGTTAGCTCTTTGGTTGTCTCTGGGAAATGACAAGCCACAGGAAATGAGTCAGTGAGTCTCCTTTCTGGAGCAGGGGGTAAGGGTTAGGATAATGAGTGGTTGGTGGAGGGACAGGTTTAAAAAACACCCAGTGGCCTCTGAGATAGTTTAGTGAGTAAAGGTGTTAGTCATTCAAACCTGATCACTTGCATTTGGTCCCCTGAACCACATAAAGGTGGAGAGAAATGACTCCATATATGTATCCCTCCTCCCTCCCTCCCTCCCTCTCTCCCTCTCTCCATCTCTTCTTCTCTTCCTCTCTTCCTCTCCCCACCCCACACACCTTGACTCCAATCCACATTCACTTTAGCCCCTGGCTGTGGGAAAGGCTTGGAACAGTGTGCAATGTGTGGGAATCCATGGTGGAAGTGGAGACACCTTAGACTGTGTCCTGAGACCCCACTCTCCCATTCTGGAATATATAGTAGCTATTTCCATTTGATTAATGCTTGGTTCTCCGTTAACTTTCCTAAAGCCTGAGTTTCCCTCTGTATATCTTCCTGTGCTTGGCATATGAGATAAAACCCACTTCAGCCTTGGTTCTCTGAGAATAAAGAGTAGACCACTCATGATGCAAACATGATTTATGGTGAGCTGTAAATAACTTTCACCGCCTTTATCTTTGGGACTCCAAGTGAGGTGACAAGGCTTATTATTTTCACCTATAAATAAGGAAACAGATCCAGAGAAGCAGAGAATTGGCATGTGTAGCCCAGCTGAGATTGAACTGCACATCTGTTAGTCTCTAGATGCCAAAACTATTTTAACCAATCCCGAACTACTTGTGTAACTTACCTTGAGACAACCCAAACGTCTCTTGAAGTCAACCTTCAAATGTGTATCAACATCTACTTTGGGCTTTTTGCAGGACTGTGCTGCTATACCTTCATGGCTTTGGAATGAACTTGACTGAAGAGATGGGTGAATGGAGGAGTGGCAGACACATGTACGGAAAAGCTAGGATCAGATGGGTCATTTGCTCTGATGGAGGCACAGAAACAAAACCATGGTTGATATTTTCTGCATACACTGTCAATATCTACATTTAAACCAGGGTAGAGCCTTGCCATTCACACAGATATGAAGGAGGAGGGTCTTTGAAATGGTTGCTCATGCCAACAATACATATTCACTCAGGAGTTTGTCCACTCCCCACAGTCTGCTAGGTTTGCTCCTTGGCTTTGATAGCACAGTGGCAAAGCAGGCTAGGAATAGACTTAATCTAACCAAGATGAGGACCTAAGGATCCCAAGAGAGAGCGCTTCCTCCCTCAGATGGTCACTTGCACATCTCCACAGTTTGATTATTTTTGAAAATTGCAGCAGCTTCCCTGAAAATGGATTAAAATGGAGAACTATCTTAATTTTGTAATCTTGGTTTGGCAATCAAAATGATTGTTGAAAAGTAGAAATTCTTATGGGCAGAAAATCAGGTACTTGGTTCTTATTGACAAAATACATTTCTTTTCAGCCTAGCTGCATCAGTGCTGGGGCCACGGAGGGTACCACATCATTAGGTACAACTTTTGTGACTAGAGACTCAGAAATTTCTCGGTGTGCAGGGAGCCAGAGTTCTTCACAGTGCACCCTTTTATTAGTCTCAGAAGGCTAAGAGTTCACATGTGTCAACAGCAAAGGAACCTGGACCATACTAATTTTTTAGGGCCACCAAAATGAAGTACCAAATACTGGATGAATTAAACAAGAGAAATATGCTGTGCTATATGGTTCTGAAGGCTACAAATCCCCAACAAGGCATGGACAGGGCTGGTTTCTTCTGAGGTCTCTCTTTGTGATTTCTAGATGGTGTTTTCATGGTCTTCTCTCCATATATCCTTGTGAAGGTGTCTTAGTTAGGGTTTTCCTGCTGTGAACAGACACCACCACGACCAAGGAAACGTTTATAAGGACAGCATTTAATTGGGGTTGGCTTACAGGTTCAGAGGTTAAGTCCATTATCATCAAGGCTGGATTATGGCAGCGTCCAGGCAGGCATGATGCAGGAGATGCTGAGAGTTCTACATCTTCATCTGATGGCCACTAAGAGGAAGACTGACTGCCATGTGGCTAGGAGGAGGGTCTCAAAGTCCACGCCTACAATGACATTCTTTCTCCAACAGGGTCACAACTCCTAATAGTGACATTCCCTGGGTCAAGCACACTCAAACCACTACACAAAAATCTCAGCCACAGTGGGTTGTGTCTGTTCACACTATTTACCTTGCTTTAACTTAATCAGCTCTTTAAAGCTAATTAAGTCCCTACACCGAAATATAGCCAAATCCATAGGTACTAAGGAATAAGATGTCAGTGTACCAATAGAGAGGGGACAGAGCACATCAGATAAGAGGTCCTTCAAAAACCCATCACCTAATGAATATTTTGTCTTCTAAGTTTAAGAGCAAAGGTTCCCACCTCTCACTGTATTAGTTACTTTCTTGTGTTGACAGTCTGCTTTGAAATTAGCATCTCTCCTATCCATGCTTGTCCCAAGCATGAATGCCAATTGTTCTGGAACAGTGGTTATTTGTAGCTTCTTTATTAACTCAGGGGATCCTGCAGGGCAAGGACAACTTTCTTGAAGTTGTCTGGAGATGGTTTCACTACAGGGCTTCCCAAGAAGGAGCTATGTAGCCAGAAACAATATTTCCCAGAGCTTCTCTGTGGTAGGCTCCCTGCTCACTGTTGGGTTTATTATGATGCAATGTCATCATATGCGACTATGGTCTACATTTCTAAAGAATTAAACCTATGTCAAACTGGGAGGCACCAAGTCTAGATCAGTGCCACAAAGCTCACTCCTGTAGACAAGTGGGAGTGGGTTGCTGATACAGGGCAATACCACACCCAGGCACACATGCAAGGATGTAAGTTACTGCATCAGGATAGTGAAATGCCCTCATGTACTCTATATACAACTCCACAGAGATGGCCAGAGACAAGGCCAGGCAACTTCTCCTAACTGCTTAAAGGACTCCCTTCCCTCTTAGAGGTGTGAGATTTCTTTCTCTGAGTTTTATCCTGTAGTGTAGTCTGTCCACAGAACTTAGGACTCTGACTGGAAGGCCCTACTGGGTAGGGTAGGTAACATTTGTTTGTGCTGCAGGGTAGGCAATGTTTGTTTAGGTATATGTGTATATAATATATAGGATATGGTTGTGTTCATGTGCATGTGCCTACATATGAGTGTGTGAGTGTGTGTGAGTGTGTAGGTTAGAGGTTAAGATCAGGTGTCTTCTTCAATTTCAATTACTCTTGTTCTCTGAGTCATTCTTTCTCACAGAACCTGAAGCTTGCAGATTTGGCTATACTGCGTGTTCAGTGAGTTCCAGGGAGTCCCTCTCTCCACTTCCCCAATCTTTAACACCTATCTTGCTTTTGTCTTTCATGATGCTAAGAAATTTGACTTCTTTTTCTAAACTTCTGCTTTCACATTGTTAAACATTTACTTAACGAAGATGTTCTTTTATATTTGAAACTCAAAAAGGCTTTCACTGTGAGGGTGAGCGTGAGGGTCATAGGCCCTGGCCTAGCAGATGAGTGTTTCCCATTATTTAGCTTCTATCTTAATCTTCATCATCATTGTTTTTAGAGCAACTGAGGTGATGTCTGGAATGGCAAACAGCTGAGCAGCAACAGAGGCTGCACAGAGATGAGAGGCTGCAGTGGGTTTGGTCTGGTCAGAGACTGAGTGGGCTTTGCCCCAGCAGAGGCTACAGTTAGCTTTGTTCCACCAGAAGCTGTAGTAACCTTTGTTCGATCAGTGGGCTCCAGGACAGCTCTGCTCCTGACCACACTGAGAAGAACTATTTGAAGGACTCATTCTCCAGGAATCTGAGTCTAGTCTTGGTGAACACTGGCACTCTTCTGAAGTACTTAGGAGAAGTCATTTCTTATCACGTGCCCCCTGGGCCTCTTACATAACCCTCAGTCTTTCCCCTCCTCACCCTTTGGAGCTGCCTTCCGGGCCCATACATGGCATAGTTCTTCTGTGTGTCTCCTTTGATCTCTGTCCTTGGATGACTCTGAAGGGACTTTGCCTGATTTTTGCCTATTTGACACAAGAACAGAGTCCATATTTAAGTCTCACTATTAAGGAGCTGGAATTAGAGGCTACCTAGAATATCGAGAGCTTAGATGGTCTTTTATCACTTTTCTGAAGCAAAGCCACCGGGTATATAGATTGGGGTGAGAGTTGGGAATTGAAGTGGGAATAGGGGTGGCAGGCGATCCTGGTCCACATGCTTCTGTGTGTCATAAAACACAGAGGAATGTGCAATGCTTACACAGCTGAGCTTGAGGCTGAGGCTTTGCAGCCCATGAATGACACAGCACATTTTCTACTTCTTCAAAGACAAAAGCCCCTTGGTTTTAGACAAGGAGCAGCAACCCGAGCTCTCTTAATCAATCATGACCTTCAGTTATATGAAGGTGACTTTGATATAGCTCATTTGTCTCTGCTTTTCTTCATGCTGACAGTAAAAGTTTCCAAGCACAGGTTAATGCCAGATGAGGAAATGGCAAAATATGAGTCTGAAAGTGGAGGGGAGTCACCAGACGACCTAGGAAGTAATCTGTTCTACTTCTGCTCAGAATTAATTTATACCAATTATATAGTGGGTATATCTCCTGAATTTCTACATAGAATGCTAATGACTAGTTACTTAGATCTTTTAAGGAATGCAATGGTGATCTTAAATTTGTGTGTATATTATATATATATATGTATATATATAAATTGTATACACATATATACAGATACATATGCAAGTAAACACACATATTTGTGTGTGTGTTTTTAATTTCTGCTTTTTATTGCCAACTTGATACCACCAAGATTCACCTGGGAAGAGGGAATTCCAATGGAGGGTTTGCCCAGTTTAGATTAGCTTGTGGCCATATCTGTGGGGCATTGTTTTGATTGTTGATTGATGTAGAAGGGCCTCGCTCACTGTAGGTGTCACTACTCCTGGCCAGTAGTCCTAGATTATATAAGCAAGTTGGTTGAGCATGAGCCAGAAGGAGCAAGCATATAAGCAGTGTCCTCCATGGTTTCAGCTTCAGTTCCTGCCCTGACTTCCCTCAATGAAACTGTGACTTGGAAGTATAAGCCAAATAAATCCTTTAGCCAGAGTGTTTATCATGGCAATAGAAAAAGTAACCCCTGCTCTGTATGTGTATATGTGTGTGCATGTATGTGTGTATGCCACAGCATATATGTGGAGGTAAGAGGTTGGCTTGTGTCACTTGGCTCCCTTCCCAACATTTCATCATGTAGCTTCTGGGGATCAATCTTAGGTAGCCAAGCTTGTGGCAAGTGTCTTCACTAGCTAAGCTGTCTCATAGACTTCTCATAGTGATCTTATAAAATGTATTGCATAATACATGTTCCTTTCTACGTAAACTTTATGATACGTCTATTTTATACAATCTCTGGGTTCTTACATGCACACAATTGATCAGCCATCCCTTGGAATGCCTGGCAGTCATCAGTAGTCCATGCAACATCTGTTTATTAATTGAGTTTGGCAGCTGGTATGCATTTAATTCAATAAACAACCACATACTCACAATCCTAAAACATAGCTGAAACTTTAACATGGTCTGTACCTTACCACACAGCCATGTCTCCATCTCGTCCTCTACTTCTTCCTCTCTTCATTCCATACTCCTTCACTGTCCATTTTCTATTCCCTCCCCACACTTATTTGCAGTCCTACAAAGCTCATTTTAATTTTATTTCTGTCTAATCCCTGAACTTAACTCCTGTACGTGTATCATAGCATTGCTGGAGCTCAGCTATCTCTACGGTTGTACATTTCATTGTATAACTATGTCACAGTTCATTTCCCATGTTTCTATGGTGACTTCCAGTTCTGTTGTGTACAGAGGAGCTTTGAGCATGCCCCTTCTTGAACATGTATAAGAGTGAGAGTGCCAGATCAGAGACTTCGGTAAATGTCCAGGCTCAGAGCTGAAGATCCTCAAAGCTCTATACAAACCTCCCACGCATGGACACACACCTGGATAGTTCACATAGCTCACCCTGACATTTGTTATAATAAAATAATAAAAAGTGACATTTTCTACTTGGTATTTCAGTCAGAAAAGGTTAAAACAAAAAAAAATTGCATCTCTTCTGGCAGTGTAACATTATGTAAGTGTCCACAAGATGGAATGCCCTAGATTATGCCAGAACCACAGTAATTCACAAACTCAGACAAACTAGAACGATGCTGTTGCAGCAGAAATTAAACTTTGCTGATAGCCAATATCCAGGAAAAGGTTAGCTTCCAAGTGTAGGGGAATCAAGGGGGGGGGGAAGTGGGAGTGGTTGGGTGGCTGGAGGAGTACCCTCACAGAAGCAGGGGGAGGGAGGATAGGAGAGGGCTTTCTGGGAGAGGAGGAAACTGAGTAAGGGGATAACACTTGAAATGTAAATAAATTAAAATAAAAAATACAGAATCCATGTGGTAGACCTTGATGATTCAATGTCAGCATACCCTCTGCTTTTAAACGAGCTATGTCATGACTCTAAAAGTCCTTACTTGGATACAGGAGAACCTTTTTTTGGTGAAAGATTGCTCACAAGTACATTCTTTTTAATAGAGAGAAAAAAATATATGTGTACTTCACATATTTCTCTATGCAAGTGTGACCAGCAGTTACGATTTCTGAGATTTTCTTGGCTCTTTCAGCAGGCACTTTTACCAGCTAAAGCCATATTTAATATTTTAGCAATTATTTTTTCTTGTCTAGAATTTAGTTCACCTATCTGTAGAAACACACACACACACACACACACACACACACACACACACACACACATGTTAACACACACATGCATGCCCCTTTGCATCAAAACAGCCTTTTAAACATTAGAACAGAAAGCCACCAGAGCCGTCAGTAACCAGCTAGAGCTCATTTGGAATAAGAAGCAGTTGGAATCCCGTACCTTCACATAGAGCTGCTGGAACTCCTCGAGGTTCAGCCTCCCGCTTGGACAATCCTTGAGGAAGCCCTTGTACCACTGCTTCAGCTCGTGCTCATTAAACTCGGTGCTCTTCACCAGGTCCTCCATGACTTCTGGGGCCAGTTTGCTGTTCTGTTTCCCCATTTTGCCTGCAGAAAACCACGTTGAAGAAGTCAGCACTGTGACTGTGAGGGTTGTTCAGTCAGAACTCACTTCTGCCTGTCTGATCACAGTCTCTCCATGTCTGCATCCGTCCCCTTAGTTCTAGCCAGGAACAGGAAAAGCCCTTTGGACAAGCCTCATGTGTATGTAGCTCATCCTCTCTGTCATTACGTCACCTGTCACCTGTCACGTGGCATTGACTCTTTATGGAAACCAAACAGCTATTGCTCCTGATATTTATGTTATGTATATGGGAGCTTGTTGGCTACTCCTGTGAATTACAGTTCATCAATATTTGATATCTACACACCTAATTCTACGTAGGTTTTGCAGGGGTATTGGGAGATATATGGATAAGAGCCAAGAAAGGACCTTATAACCAAATATTTAAGAAGGGATTTGGAAATTCTGATCAGCTATCATAGATGTCTCAGTTGGACAGATTCCAAAGACCTGGACTTTTTTTGGGTGGGGGAGGAGCAGAATAATAATGGCCCATTTTGATTAGTCACATTAATTCTCACTCATTTTATCTCTAGACATTTCCTACAAGACTATGGCTTTTTTCCATAGATTGGTTAGTGAATTTCTTTTTGACCAAACTTCATCCTGTCATTTTTTTCTATTTTTTTAATTTATTGATATATTTATTTACATTTCAAATGATTTCCCCTTTTCTGGACCCCCACTCCCCGAAAGTCCCATCAGTCCCCTTCCCTCCCCCTGTTTTCCCACCCAATCCTTCCCACTCATCCTGTCATTTTTAATCATTCAAAGTTAATAGGAGTGCATAAAATCATGCCTCCTACATGAGTTGTATGTTTGCATATTTAAGAGTAGAGCACAGAGTAGGACAGGTCAGGTTCAGAATCTGTGGATTGCCATCTTGATTTGCAATTAACTATGCATGCTAGTCAGAAATATTATTAACTGTCCTCCCTCAAGTTCTTCATAAAATAAATCAGCAGATATAAATAAAATTCCAGCTTTATTGTGATGGCCAATCAAGAAATAAGTAGCTAGGCAAAGATTAAAAAGAATAACTTGAAATTAAAATAGTTGTATGTTTTGCTAGATCACGAATCTTTACAAATCCCTTTAAATGTTGTTTAACAATAATAAAATAATTAAAACGTGGCCAATAAGCCACAATGTGACTGAAAAAGATTCATGAAATAGTGAGGTCACATCAGAAGGAGAAAAGTAGCAGATCTTTAGGATCTAGTGAACAGAGTGATTTAGTTAGGTTTTAAAGAATGTACTCAAATGGACCAGTTAGTCTATGCACTCTGAGCAGGTCTATACTTGCAACAGCCCTGAGGAGAAAATGTCATCTCATATTTTACTGTAATTATTTTAATCTTGTCCTGAAGCAAAGTCTTCATTAGGAACCCGCCCTGACATGGAGCGGGTCTTTCACCTTGGCACCCCAGCAGCATGGCCCGGTACACAGGGTATTTTAGGATATTTTCCAAGCACCTGTGTTTGATTAAGGGGCTCCAGGATCAGCAACTCTGCCCTCCATCATGGAGCCTCTTTCCTTCGCTTGCTCTGAATTTCACTTTTAAGTCTCCTATTCGCGAGCATCTCTTAATTATAAGTTACTGTGGGACTCCACAGCTGGATGTGGAAATCAAGTGGGTACTCAGGTGTGAGATTTAATTAATCCGGGTAAGAAAACTGTAATTCACTGTTAGCCTCATAATCAAAAGACGGAGCACCAGAGCTTTCAGTCCATTATTTTGTTCTTTTTGGTAGAGAGGCACCAACCATCATTCCCGATTAGAATCCCACCTCCCAATAATAACTACTGAGGATATGATGTTGGCTTGGAGAAGGCCCTTCATGGAGCACTCCACACACTTCAACAAGGGTGAGGACAGCTTCCTGAGTCTCACAACACTGGGGTAACTTCTACAGAGTCACCCACCTAAGGAAATGCAGAGCTAGGGCTGGAAACTGGAGTTGAAGGGTAGACTGCATTAGCAGAGATACAGAAAGGGGTGGCAATGAAACAGAAGAGGAGGAGCAAAAGTGGAAGGGTCAGAGAGATAGAGAGATCTAAATCACTTTCAAAAAGGGAAGAAAGAGAGCTGGTTCATGTCGCTGGGTTGGCTGACATGTTAGGGAAAGATTTATCAAAATTACAAACTGTAGATATGTATTAATGAGCAATTAGAAAGGGGTTAAAAGTTATGAAAAAAAAAACCACACCCCAAATGCCTTTAGATATTCAACGGTGTATCAGTTTAAGAGAATGTGGATTCTCTGTGGATCTTTTGTGATGCCTTTAGCTGTTCCTCCTGGCTGGGAAAGGAGGAATGTCTCTCTTACATACAAGGGGCATTATCAGGGCTCTGAATCATGCTTCTGCAGAACCAAGTGCATACCTTCATGCCTTTTGGTTACAGTCACTGTCAAAGCTATTGCTCAGGTGTGCCTGGAGTGGGTGGATCGTGCACAAAGTCTTGTTATGGCCTGCACCCGTGATTGCGCCATTATCCATCCCCCCAAGTCCCAACAGCCCAGGTCTTACCAGGCTCTATCACTTCCTCACCACCCTCTCCCCATTCTATTCTAATCTCCTGCAGTGCACAGCCGCATGAATAAAGCCACAAACCTTACCTGGATCTGCCTGCTCAAACTTTAGCACTGCCTCCCTTGTCTCCAGCACACAGCCCATCTCCCCTGCAAGGCACATGCTCTGCTGCTTGCTAAGTAGCTCCACTTCCTTCCAATCTGTCTTCTGCCTCCATATGGTTACAATATTGTGTGGTTACAGGTTTCAGAGCTAGCACAGAGTAGCAGAGTTGCACAGATTTGCAGGTTCTTTGGGATGATGCCCTGCTTTGTCTTCTTGTCCATTTCCTTTCTTTTCTTTTAATTGACCTCAGCTCATGTCTTACCACTTCTGCGAGACCTTCAGGGTAGAGGGACCATCCATCCTAGGGCACTCCCTTCTTGGTTAAGTTTTCATGATCTTGGTTTTCCCACTGGATTTTTTTTTTATTTTAACAGTTTTTTCCTTCCTCCTTTCCTTCCCCCTTCCCTCCCTTCCTTTCTTTCTTTTTTTCAGAGAGATAGAGAGAGAGACAGAGAAAGAGAGAGACAGAGACAGAGAGTCATGTCAGGTATATGTATGGGGGAGGGGGTGACTGTCTTTGCATCCTTGGCAATTTCTATTGATGCTCTACAAACACATTTTTGAAGGAATGAGTAGTAATGAGGACACACATAGTTGATACGCATTTTCTCAGGAAAATCAGTCTCATTATCTCTATATGAAGAGAGTTGATGGACTCATAAGTCTGAGATACAGTTCACAGATGGCAGAAATGTTTTGCTTAACTGTGTGGAAAATAGCTTGCCCTGCTAAAGACAGATCACCTGTCTTTTCTCATCCTTTACTTTTGAATACCATAAAGGCACAGTCTATGTCTTTCACCTCAGTATCCCTGGTCGCTGACATAAAGATGGTATGTAGCAATGTTTTTAAATCAATAGGCATGCACACTTCCATTCATAGGCATTTCATTCTAGTCTATAGTGATAGGAGCCAACTAATCTTTCTTATTATGTAACCAGAATGGCAGAAAGGGTCAAAATGATGGCAAGACTTATAATATTCCCAAGCAGAGTTCCCATGAAGTGCAGGGAGGAGAGGCATGCTGTCTCTGTCTCCAGCTTACTCTGTGATATTAGGAGAATCCATCTTCCCTCACACTCAGTTTCTCCACTTAAAAAGGGAACAAGTTAAGTCAAGTGATCTTTGATGCTCCTAGCTCCACCATTGTCTGGTTGGCTGCACACATTTTCTAACTATGAATCACAGACTGGCTTTTGTCAGCACTTGTCCACTCTATTTCTACCTGAGAATCCATCAGCACTTGAGCATTTTTATTACCCAAGAAGGGAGGGGACAGCAACCGTGTTTTATTTTTAAACTGGTATTCCAGGAAATAAGGGAAAATGTAGCTCCACCCAAGACCAAATGAACTTCTTGGTGCCTGAGATGCAGAAGATAGAAGCTCAAGACTAAATACAAAAGGAGCAGATTGGAGTCCATGGTGGGCACAAGAACTCAGAGAGATGGAATCTGTGACAGAAAGCCCAGACCACTTAGTTAGTTGCAAATGTCATGTGCAATACATGAGGGCTTACTTGTATACTGTCTTGTTGTGCAAAAGGCTTTTGGGTAGCAGAGTTTATCCATCTATCAATGCTGTTGGAAGGAGATTATCAAAACTCCCATGTTATTGCTAGTACTTCAAAGATCAGAGAGACAAGGTGATTTGCCCTAGCTTAATCACCGTAAGAAGGGTTAGTAAGGCAAGACCATAGACCTCTCATACCACTTGTCTTAATGATATAGGCCATCATTTTCTCCTGTCTGGAGGTTTCAACTATCTCAATCGGTGGTCCTACCACAAAGTTTGTCCATATCCTACCTGTCCAGTAACAGATTCTAAAGAATAATGAATAGAATAGGTCACTGGGAACAGACAGGGAGCTCCTGTAGAAAAGAAAGCCTTCTCCCATACCCACAGCCCCTACAGGATAAGTGTGTGTGTGTGTGTGTGTGTGTGTGTGTGTTATATACAGCTTCCCAGTAAATCCCAGGGCCTGCTGAGTTGCAATAGGCACTCAGAGCCACATAGCTATCTCCTCCCAGGTAATCTGGCAATCAACCTGTTTGGATCTTAATAAGATTCATCTCTAAAGCCTGGGTGGCTGAGACGGAGCAGTCAAGCCACATGTGCAGACACACAGCAGCATAAGTACAATGGAAAACAGGCTTGGACAACAGCCCAACCTAGCAGAAGGAAAGGCTTTGGGACCCAGGCCTCAAACCTCTGGACCGCACATGATGTGCAGTGGGGTGGAAGAGAGCTTGGATGGGAGCCAGGCTGGTTCTAGTGTCGAATTACCAGCTCAGCCGCAGACAAATTAGCTCTTAGCTCCAGCTCTTGGCTTCTTGTCTGTGCACAGAGATAACAGGAGGAAGCTGGTCTTGCTCATGTGTCAGTGGCTTGGTGCAATGGCCCTTTGGTCCCTGTCACCTGTTTATACCTCAGTGCTCATATAAGGTCCTGTTCATTCATGCCTTCTCCATGACACTGCATGTAGCTTCCAGCCCTTCTTTCTTCTTATATTTAATAAAGGTTTCCTGGCTGTAATGATGGGAGGCCTTATAAATAGAAACAGACAGAAACCCTCCCAGAGCAACTCAGTTGGGCAGGAATTCCTGAGCAAATTCTGCGAGAAAAGGTCTGCTCTGGGTATGGCTGGATATGAATGGGAAAAATGAATTTCTCCCTTGAAGGGCTCACACATCCCTTAAATACAAAGCATGGTAAAATGTTGGCCATAACAGAAAGCTGTAGTGACAGAGGACAGACAAAGAGATAGAATCACACCAGTCATTCAATTTTATCTGTGTCTAACCCCTAGGTAAAAACTCTACTACACCTGTACAAACACACACATATCACCCCTGCTACCTTTGTAGGATCCTTACTCCTTAGAAGCCAGCAACTTGCAAAGCAGATAAGTACCACCCTTAGTCAACTCTGTCCTACCACTGCATGCCACAGAAGGATGAGAGCAGCCAGAGGAGGACACAAGGAACCCAAGCTCTTTCGGAATCCTCTCTCTCCCTCCTGGTATCTCTGATGCAGGTTATAGATTTTTGTACTGGGGACTGGAGTACATCATACATTTAGGGAAAATCGCAGCCTGAGAAAGCTGCCTCTACAAGCTCCTGGTCCAAGCCTTCTGGTTTTAGACTAGAGGATTTGACACCCGGGAAAGTGAGAGATTCTCTTAGATCACAGAGGCAGCTGGGGGCTGAACTGTGGTGACAAGCCTGGGATACTGAGCCAGCTGGTGTCCCACCCCTGACCCTTGCAGTATGCTGTCCCTAAGCCAAAGGTTCAAAGGCTATAATAGCCAAGCATGTTTATCTCTGTGCAAAGAGGTTCAAATGGTTCATGTTGCCATTCTGCTAGGGTCCTGTAAACATATGATTGTGGGTTGCTACTTTCTAAAGGATATTGAGAGGGCTGAGGATTAAGAGTCTATAGTGTCCCAGAACATTGTATAGTGGTTTCCTTTTGAATAAAGGCAATTACTTGAGATGTTGGTCGTTTCTATTCCATTTTCCCCCTTCCTCCAAGAGCCAAGTCCTCATAAGCAGTACGTCTCAGGGGATAGCGAGGGTGTTGATGGCCGGCTGGCATTTCAGTGATGTCTGGGAACCAAAGCAGCTCCGAGGAAGGAAAGTCCTTTCTCACAGTATTCTCTGATGCCATTGCCTCCAACCCAAAACCTCATGGGATTTCAGCTGAGGTTCTGGCCCACAAGCTTGAAATAGGCAGTGGGACTCAAGGCTCCATCCTCAGGGACTCAAGATAAAAAGCGAAAGTACATATTTGATCTATAATAAATGAGGAAAAATACTTTGATGGTAGCAACAGTGGGGCTGTTAGGGCAAGCGAGGAGAGATCTGTTCAGGAGAGTGTAGTGAATACAGGAAGGTGAAAGTGTAAATGGACCCCAGGCATCAGCCATCCTGCAGTTTTGTTTTCTAGCTGGAGACCCGGGGAGGTCAGGGTGCTTATGCCAGAGAACATCGGGAGTTAGTGACAGAGCCCAGTGGTACCTCAGCAAGAGGCTTGAGCACTGCTGCTGTGCCCATGCCTTTGATCCTGGGGCATTGAGGTGAACTGCAGGCCCCGGCAGACTTGGAAAGAGTCTGTACAAGTGCCCAGGGTACGATGAGAGTCAGGCCTGCTTGACTAGGCCTGCCATGCCCGTTCTTTATCTAGTTCCTGTCTGAGCTGTCCTGATGTAGGACACAGACTGAAATCCTGAAGTGGTTCTGGGGCTTTGGAGGGATGACCTACTCAGCACTGGGAGCTGCCGGTGGAGTTACTAGATGTCCCAAGAGAGCTCCTAAGGTCTCTTCAAAGGTTGTAATGACAGACAGTGCCATCTTTTTCCAATGTTTTAAAGACACTGAGCATTTCTTTTGTTTTTGTTCTGTTTTGTTTTTTGTTTGTTTTTTGTTTTTTCCAAGACAGGGTTTCTCTGTGTAGCCCTGACTGTCCTGGAACTCACTCTGTAGACCAGGCTGGCCTTGAACTCAGAAATCTACCTGCCTCTGCTTTCCAAGTACTGGGATTAAAGGCATGTGCCACCACTACCTGGCTGAGCATTTCTTAATGTTCTGAAAAATATAACTCAGACCAAAGCCATATTGATTGATCGGTCCTAGTCTATAACTTTGGAAAAATTTCTTCTCATTGATTTTTCTTCCTTTCCATCAGGGCTCAATGTCTCCCTTATGTTCAACTGGACTGAGTATGAGGGGGACACATATGTACTGTACGAGTATGTACTGGACACAGGCTCTGGTTAGAATCAAGCTTCTGATAAATAGATGTAAGTGCCTTTTTTATGAGGGTTCAGTCAATGG
Source organism: Apodemus sylvaticus (assembly GCF_947179515.1). Taxonomy (NCBI): domain Eukaryota; kingdom Metazoa; phylum Chordata; class Mammalia; order Rodentia; family Muridae; genus Apodemus; species Apodemus sylvaticus. The sequence continues at coordinate 106,999,526 of NC_067477.1, read as the reverse complement.
GGTCTGGGATCCCTTCTTTTCAAGTAGAAATGATGCTTCCTTGTGGGGATGTTATGGGGTAGATGAGATGACATGTACAGTTTTTTCCAAAATTACCTTCCAAGTAGCAGGTGCTCAACCACAATACCTATTATTAACCCCACCACAGGCATAGCAACCAGGCAGATGTAGAATATAGAGAATTGAATGTTTCCAGATTTTGTATGAGAGAAGAAACATCCAGGAATCACTCTTAGATGGTCTCACCAGGTTTGTACAAGCGGAAGTACACAAATCTCAGAGCAGAGGAATTCTAAGGTGTCTCTGTTGACGACTCTGCATCAAGGTTTGAAGAAAAAAACACCCCATAGGCTAATGTATTTAAGTATTTACTCTCCTGCCAGTGGTGTTATTGTGTGAGGTGGTGGATTTTGGGGAAATATGGCCTGGTTAGCAGAAGCAGATTGCTGGGAGAAAGTATTGAGGGTGATATGGTTCTGAGCCAAACTGCTTTCTGATCTGCTCATATGATACAACTAATTCCATAGACTTCTGCCACCATAGACCTACTTACTCACTCCAGTCATCGTGACTTCCTTACTACAATGGGCTAGTCACACTCTCTGACCTATGAGACAAAATATAACCTTCTTCCCTTAAGTTGTTTCTGCCATGTTTTCTGTCATAGTAAATGTTCTGGTTAGTTTTAATTGCCATCTTGCTATAATCTATAATTGCCTGGGAAGAAAATATCAATGAAGGAATTTCTAGATTTTAGCCTGTGGAAATGTGTATGTGGTGTGTGTGTGTGTGTGTGTGTTTTGGTGGAGGGGGGTTGTCTTGATTGCTAAGTGATGTGGAAAGACTGAGTGTATTGTGGGCGGCACTATTCCCTAGGCAAAGGCTTCTGAACAGTATGAGAGGAGAAAGTTAGCTGAAAAAAAAAAAGAAGTAAGCAAGGATATAAACATGTTTATTCTCTCTCTGCTCTTGTTTGTAGATGTGAAACTTCATGTCCCTGCCTTGATTTCCCTAAATCAATGGACTGTAACCTGGATTATAAATCAAATAACTTTTTATTAGGGCATATATAACAAAAATACAAATGAAACCAAGACAGTGACATAGATGTAACTAATATATCTGGCTTCCTTCAAATAAAAAATATTTTACATATGATTGGGCTTGGAGTCAGGAGTAGGTCATTCCTCCAAAGCCCCAGGTCCCCTTATATATGAAAAGTCACTTGAGAATCCCACATCAACTGTTGAGCAAATGAGATTTCTACCCAGTTTCTGGCTTAGCCACTGAACAGACGTGTGAGTTGATTAATAGCTGTTGACCTTTCCTCTGGGACTGACCCAAACAGCCACCCACTTTTCTGCAACCTGCACCTTATTTTCATTTCCCTGTGCATCCAACCATGCTATGCATTTCTGAGGGACGGCTTCTATGAAAGGAAATGGGCTGTCTTTGGCCTTGTTAGAGCCTCACTTGGTTCTATGAGGTAACAGAGGAAACGCTTTCATTAATAATCACAGCCTTCTGTCCAACAGATTGTGTTCTGGGTTGTGCTGCCAAGACCCAGTGGGGAGGGACCATGGCCCTTATCTCAGAGCAGCAGGGAGCTACTGAGAGAGGAGTAAGCCAAGACTGTCCCTTGTCACCAGCACATCCTTGTTATGGTGTTGGGTCTTGAGCACCATGGTTGCTCTCCTCTAATTGTTTGCTGGGTGAGCCTTGGGCCTATGGGAGGGGCCAGTAACATGTTCATATGCCTGAACAGTAGCTGTGTCTTAACCCCTTCATGTTCCAAATTTCAAGCCACTGTATATTTATTCCCTTTTGAGAGATGTTTATACTTACCATGCTTTTGAGATGTTATCACTATAGCAATTCTAAAAATGTACATTAATTTCATATAATGGATTCATTTGTTTGTTTTAGTTTTCTTTTACATTATGTGTGTGTGTGTGTGTGTGTGTGTGTGTGTGTGTATACTCTCAAGGATGTTGGATCTTTCTTTTCTGTTTTTTTTTTCTTATCTTCTTTCTAATATGTGGGTTTTTGGGATTGAACTTAGGTTGTCAAGCTTGGTAATAAATACCTTTATATCTGACCATCTGTTTAACTATAAGTCCTATACTCTGCAGGCTCAGTTGCCCTTGAACTTGTGGGAGATCCTTCTGCTTCTCATCTCTAAGTGCTGGGATTACAGGCGTAAGCCAGTATGATTGGCTGTCTGGATCTTTAGTATAGATAATTTCCAAATTCTCATATGAAGAAAACTTTCTGTAAGTAAAATGTTCTAGTGGGAAGAAACGTGATGTTAAAAATCAACCAATTAATCCCCCCTCTCATTTATTTGTTCTGAGTCAGGGTGTTATATAGCCCAAGCTGGCTTTGAACTTGGAACTTGTCACCTCTACTTTATGAGAGCTGAGATTAACACAAGTGTGTGCCTGATGTCCCAGAAAGAAAAACCAGAGGAGAGAAGACATCACAACAACCTAGTAAGCTGGGAAAACAGGTCACAAAGTGGCATGTGTAGTATCACCTTGCTTTACTCTGTGTACACACTTGCCTAGCTTACATACACAGAAAGGTTGGGCACATTCTAATTTATATTAAAATCTTAACAGTGGTTGTAACTGTTGGCCACACGATTTTGGCATTTCACTGACTCCTGCATCTCTCTGGGTACATATAACAACGGTCAGAAAAGAAACAGGATACAATCTCTATTTCACCAGATAAACAGCAGTTTTTGCAATCCTAAGGCTGAAAACTTTTGCTTTTCCTCAGTACTGATCATTTAAAAAAATTCACTACATCACTTCAGGTTTCATTGGCAGCCACAGATCCTCTGTTGTGACACCATCAGTTAGTTGATTGAAATGAATACAGTGATACTTAAGAGAACCCAGGAAAGTGTCTCAATACCCCAAAGAAGCTGGGAGAGGGAGAAATAATGTCGGAGAAAGGGTCTTCCTGATCTTCCTGACTGGGCCAGGGACTGCCAGAGACTCACCTCTCAGAGGCTTTGTTTTAGTCATCTTGGACTAACAATGCTGTCAGGCTGGTACCGTGCTTAAACTTTTACGTGTTTGCTAGACATAAGTGAGGAATGAGATTATGAATATCACAGTAGAGGCTGAAGCACCACTGCAGTTTAACAATTGGAATTCTAAAATAGAAAATTCAAAGGGAGGGGCAGATGACATCTGGGTGCCTAAGGCCAGGTTTAGGGTTGCCAGCTAATGTGATGAAAGGCATCTATCTGCAGGACAATGAAAGAACCTAGAAGTCCCCGAAAAACCATTAATTCTTCCAGGACAACATTATTTGTCCTTGTCCCAGGAAACACAGAATGAGAATTTACCTGAAAGTGAACCCACCATTTGGAGGAACCCAGTCTGCAACTTTTGGACTCAAAACTTTTAGATGATCTAAGGAAGCTGTTTCCAACCTGTGGGTTGTGATCCTTGTGGAATCTGAATGACATTTTCATAGCGGTTGTATATCAGATATCCTGCCTATCAGATGTGATTCATAACAATAGCAAAATTACAGTTAGGAAGTAACAATGAAAATAATTTTATGGTAGGGAGTCACCACAACATGAGGAATGGTATTAAAGGGTCACAGCATTAGGAAGGTTGAGAACCTCTATTCTAAGGATATATTCTAGAGCCCCACCACACTTTGTGGGTTGATCTTCTGTTATTCTATAGCTTTGAGGGGGTCATCATTCTTTGAAGCACCAGGCCCATGTTTTAGGCCTTTATACTTTGCTTCTTTGTTGCTGTGAGGCAACGATGATCGAAGTTGACCACTGCGAGGCAGGGGTAGGAGATTTGTTGGGTTGACAATCCCATGTTGTTGTCCGTCATAAAGGGAAATCAGGCAAGGAACTCAAGAAGGAATCCAGAGGCAGAAACTGGAAAAGAGGCCATGGAGGGGTGCTGCTTACTATCTTTCTCCCTATGGTTTGCCCACCCTGCTTTCTCATAGCACCCAGGACCACCAGCCCAGGGGGATGGTATGTTCACAATGGGCTGGGCTCATCTATATTAAACATTGATAAAGAAAATGCCCTGGTAGACTCCCACAAGCCAGTCTGGTGGAGGTGATTCCCCATTTGAGGCTCCCTCTTTGCAGATGATCCTAGCCTGTGTCAAATTGACATAACGCTAACCAACACATACTCCTAACTTGACAGAGTTTATTTGAACACATTTTACAAAAGCCTAGGTTTTCACTATACTTCAGCTTCCTTGTGTCCACAATTTTATATGTGTGCATGTATGTGTGTGTAAAAACTTCTGCCTTCCCTAATGAGCAGATCATTGTAAGAAACCATCTGTGGATGCTGCTTATAAATGAGACAACTGTTTCTAGCACCTAACTGGGTATGTTTTCCAGGATATGTGAGATGTGTAAGAAAAATGGGATTTTTTAAAACAGGGACAAAGAAAGTGAATACATTTCAAGCCCCTAGCCTGATGGAGTAAGGCACCTGTTGCTGAGCAGCCAATAGAGGGTACAGAAAAGGAAGTCAAATAAGGAGGGAGGGATGCCACTCGGAAAGAGAGACACGCCCAAATGCTCTCAGAGCTTCAGTCTCTTATTTCCCAAAGGTTTAAGAGGGCTGCTGACCCTCTTTGATGTGTGGCCAGTTCTGAATTAGGCTCACCTTGTCCTTGATGAGCCTTTGTGAAGTATCCAGCAAGGCTGGAACAAAGCACTTCATTATGGTACATGAGAAATAGCTTGGCTGACGGGACAATGCCAAGGCTAGGAAAACTAAAATTAGACCTTCCGGTTGTGTTTGAGTTGGCAGCCCTGTGCACAGGCTGCTAATACAGCCCCCTCCTTCCCAGCCTTGGGCCTTCTGAGAGCACAGGTAACAGGTGTTGAAGGAGATGAAATGCAGCTTCTTTTGGTACCCCGTGGGGATGACAAATGCTTCTGGGCCCATATCACTGTCACTTGGAACAGAATTTGAGCAATACTTGGTTTTTACAAAGCTAATTTGCAGATTAAGATAAAAATGCATCGTTTGTTTTCCATTAATCTAATGTCCTTCCATGTTGAAACCATTAGGGAGCCTCAAGACAACCATGGAGTGTGTCTGAACCTTGCAGGTGTTTATCTGAGAATTGTCAATTTTATCCTGTGTAACCACTTCAGGATCCAGGGATTTGGTTATCCCTGCCTTGGGTCATGCTGTGGAGTGGCGTGCTCTTCACAGAGGAGCCAGGCCTCATGTCACATTGAGAAAGCACAACTGTTAGCTGGTGTTCCAGGGAAAAGTTGCCAATTCTCTCATCATATTCAGTCAACATTAAATTGTGCATATGAATAACTACTTTAAACTACAGGATGTAAACCAAATTTGTATGCCTGACGAATTAGCTGTAAGGACAGCAGTTTACAGTGATGAGTACATACGGTGTGCTCACGGATTGTTTTCTTTAATAACACATGTATTAAGTATATTTTCATGTTTGTGTATGTACAGGTTTCCTGTCTTAGTTTTATGTCAACTTGACAAAATCCAGAGTCATTTCTCTTATGGACAAAAATGCTTTTCTAAGATTGAGTTATAGGCAAGCATGTAGGGCATTTTCTAAATGATGATTGATGTGTGCATGGGGGAGGGGTAGCCCATTTTGCATGGTACTATCCCTGGGCTGGTGGTAAGAAAGGCTGAGCAAGCCACAAGGAGCAAGCCAGAAAGCAGCACCTCTCCAAGGCCTCTGCATCAGCATCAGCTCCTACCTCAGGTTTCCACACTGTTTGGATTCCTCTCCTGACTTCCTTCAATGATGAACAGAAATATGGTAGTGTAAATATAATAAATGCTTTACTCCCCAGGGAAGGTGCTTTATTGCAATAGTTACTACAAAAATTAGTAAAGTTACTATTGTGACACACACAAACACACACACATGTATATATATATATGTGAGCATGTATGTGTGCGCATATGCATGTGCATGTGCATGTGCATGTAGTAGCCAGAGGATAAAGTTGGTTGCCTTCTTTAATCACCCGCTGACTTATTGTGTGAGAAAGGCTTTCACTTAACCTGGAGCTCAGCAGTGATGCTAGACTGGTTTGTCCATGGGCCCCAATGATCCTCTTGTTTCTGCTGCCTCAGCTCTGGGACTATAGGTAGATGATTTATGCTATGTGGATGCTGGGGGTCTACATTCAGATCCTCATGCTCGTCTAACAAGCAATTTTTCAGTTGAGGTATCTCTTTGCTCCCCCTGCTAACAGTTTGGTGAAGTAGGTTCTACCATGTCTTTCATCTTTGGCTAGGAAGTTCACCTGTGAAAGGTCACATAGGAATGGAAGACCTAGAATCTGAACCTGTCAGGTAACAACATACACTATTATACATGTTGCCTCAGTAAAGGAGGCAAGAAACAAGACAGGTAGAATAGAAGCTGCCATTTCAGTGTAATAACTCACAGCTCTTTTTGCCTAGGTGATAACCTTTCTATGATCCTGTTTCTCCATGTGAAATAGCTTTAAAGGCATACAGAGACTCAGACCCTTATCCCTCCATGGCTGACTTCTAGTCTTCAGTAGAGGAGGGGGTTTGGGCACAAAATACAAAAGCAGCAATTCAAAGGGTAAAGCGTGTTCAGTCTACAGAAGCAAAGTGTCTGCAGAGGAAATATGAGCTCCCCTCAAAGAAATGCAGGACTTACTGGCACAAAAATAGTCATATAGATCAGCATAACAGGATGGAGAGGCTAGAAATAGATGCAGCTATGTATAATCACTTAATATAAGATGAAGGAAGCTTTTCAGAACGAGGGGGGAAGGAAGCATATTTTATATGTGACCTCATCATCCCTTGAGAGCAAATTTGATGAAAAAAAGTAAGTCAACCACACTGTACATTCTATATTTAAAATCATTAACATTTGGCATAAAATGTTAGAAGCTATAGCATTAAATTTTAATATGAGGGAAAGTCAAGAGAAATTATTAGAAACTGAAAATCCAGAGAAAATATTCACAGCTTTGTATTTGCATGTCCGTATATTAACATATACATATATTAACATAAACAAATTATTAAGGCCAACATCAGAAAAGAAATGAATGACTGAATGTGAATGGATAAATCTCAAGAGTAAACACAAATAGTAAACAAACTGGTTGAAGCATGACTTATTTCTTAAGGTCAGGATGGCTTTTCCTGACTTACAGGCAATGATAGCAACTGTATGGCTAATAGACATATGCACATACAACCTCAATGTTTCAGGAGTCTAAAAAAACAGGTAAATGTAAATACAGTGAAGAGAAATACATGCTATATAAATGTCTTTTATGGGCTAAAGAAGATTACAAAGAAAAGAAATGGGGACAATCTGGGCAAAGCACAGGAGCAGAATGTAAGCAAAAGGTGAAATCTCATTGGCAATATTTTCTCCTACAGAGAAATGTGGTTAAATTGTGCGTTGTTCCCTAGAAATTGCTAGAAATCATAAAGTATCAAGTTCATTTGATCCAAGGTGGGATTTGCAGGGGGAGAGAGAGAGTTGTATGTACATGTGTATGCATGTATGTGTAGGTATGCTTGCCTGCATGCATGCACATGGAGGCCAGAAGTTGACTTTGGGCATCTTCCTGTATCATTCTGTTCCTTGTTCTGGAGTTGGAGTCTCTCACTGAAACTCTGAGCTTGACGATCTGGTTAGGCACCCACCGGTTTCTTTCCACCCCACCATCTGTGCGCTGAAGTTATAAACATGTGGTGCTTTTGTGTGAGAGCTGGGGATTTGAACTCAGGTCATCATCTTTACACAGCCCTTAACCTATGGGGTCATTTCACCAGGCTCTGGAGAAGGTAGCTTAAGGAAATAACCCATGGAGGAAAAGTGACAGACAGGGATATGTTTATTTCAACTTGAGATGATAATCATAAAAGTGCTAGACTATAACCATTCCCCATTAGGGAAGTGGGTGGTAAATTACAGAATGTTATCTCAATGAAATAAAAATATGAATGCAATGTTGAAACACTGAAAATTGCTTATGATATGCTAAGTGGAAAAAAGATAAATGCAAGATTAAAGTGCTCTATAATTATCACATATACACAAAGTAAAAATTGTTTTCCTCTATTTTTTTCTTGATGGGTAAAAAGTGTGAAGTATGTGCAGAAACCATGCTATGCATGAGAAGATAGAATGAGGTAAAGTGCTTATATCCTGTGCAAGCCAAATATTCAACACGGGAGAGATACACAATATGCAAGGTAATTAATTGCAAGTTACAAGAGGGAATGATAAATGAATTCTCATAACACAGAGGACGCTAAGTGAAGAGTATTAAATCCTCCTATAAAGCCTCCTATAGGCTACCTCACTACCTTATATTTGAATAGAGAACCTGAAAGGCTCTCTGGAAAAATCTAACAAATGTTCTCTTTTATGAAACCGAGAAGCTGTAGCTGTGGAAAGAGTAAGCAAATAGTTTTACATTAGACAGAGAACTGCACTTAGGACTCGGGCAGGTATTTTCAATCCAGGTGTCAAGTGCTTTTTCTTATTTTCTAGAATGCCTATAGGGATGGAACCTTCAGAGTACCCAGACATAGATGGTCCCATTTAAGCTAATGATGGATGGCAGTTGTTTGTTTTCTCATGGTTTTAGGGCTCAGTTCTTTTTCTCCCCTCTCAGTCTAGAAGGTGAGAGCAGCAGCTGTGGAATCTCCTCCAAGTATCCTTTATTCATTTAGTTGACCAAATGGAGCTGTTTCACTTTTAGCCCATTCTTTCAAAATGTTTACGGATTCATTGAGTGAGGCAGTAGAGCATTAAGGGTCTTTCCTTTTCCATGTCCAGCCTAAGGATAAGCTGTTGCAATAGGGGAATGGAAAGGATTCAGGAAAAGTTTATAAACAAATGAGGGCACCCAGACATTCTTGTGGGACTGGTGGTAACTTCCAAGAGATCCCAGGAAGGACAGCTCCTTGTTCTGCTTAGTGAACTCCTTAATGGAGACAGTTGTGCATGATATAATCATATTTTGGGCGCCAATGATGGTACCAAATGATTATAAAGGAGTTGAAATTTTCCAAAGGTCTAGTGACATTACAGCCATCTAATGTGATAATGGAGCTCAAAGCATCATGTACAGACCAGGCATGGTGGTGCATGCTTGCACTCCTAACTACATAGGAGGTAGATGGAGGAAGAGCAGTATAATGTTATCCTTGGCTACAGAGGCAAGGTTGAGGCAAGCTAGGCTACATGAAATCCGGTCTCAATAAACCAAATGCTAAATGGTCATGTTGTCAAATTGTCTTCTAAATATTCTGCTTATACTCAGACTTAGGTGCTCTTGGCCTTAGAGAGACTTTTTATCCCCCCAATGGGTAGTTGTCAATGGAGAGATGGATGACTGGTCAAAGTGCTAAGAATAAGACAGGCAGTGGTGGTGCATGACTTTAATTCCAGCACTTGGGAGGCAGAGGCAGGTGGATTTCTGAGTTCAAGGCCAGCCTGGTCTATAGAGTGAGTTCCAGGACAGCGAGGGTTGTACAGAGAAACGCTATCTCAAAAAATGAACTCCCCCCAAAAGACTTAATTCTCATCCCTAAAGGAGACATCTATATTTACCTCACCATTATTAAGGATCAGGAAACATCACAGAAAAGGAGGAAAGAATATAAGAGCTAAAGGATATGGAGAGTTACTGTGTAATGCCATCATCTGGATATGACACAGCTACTTCTTTCATAAACTCCCAGTATCTGTGGTTACCTGTCAAAATAAAACCATCTAAAGTTATGGCATGAATGGAATAGTGATCTCCAGGCCTAACCCCTTATTGTGGAACTATTGGCAGTTGTTAGTGGCTGGGAAAGAGAATACTTTTTCTTTAAGGCTCTGGTCAATGATAGGCCTCCTGTGCTCCAGTGGATACCATGCACCCCCCCCATCATATGGGCAGTACTAACTGGACTTAGTAAGTATAAAAAAATGACATGAAGCTTGGAGGAAGTGTGTTAGAAAGAATAAAAAGATCAGAGGGATGAGAGAGAGAGAGAGAGAGAGAGAGAGAGAGAGAGAGAGAGAGAGAGAGAGAGATGGTTTGAAAATGAACCAAATACACTAAATTCATGTATGAAATGGTTAAATAATAATAATGCCAATACTGAATGTGTTATATTAGGCTGATACAACCTCATATATCTCATGTTTACTGTTTTCTTAATTGTACCAAGTGGTCAAGCTGAGTCACTGACCTGTATCATGTCTGATTGTGTAACTGCACTCTAGGATCCTTGCCCAATGATAAAATTGCCTTAGGTTGAATTTCTCAGCTTGAATGCCTTTCAATAAATGATGAATGATTACGCTTATAAAATTCTATAGTCTATATTTGGTTGCTCTATTGAAAGGACTAAAGTTAATGTGTCCGAAGAATTTTCAGCTAGAAAATTAGTTTAAGTTTGAACAAGGAAAATGAAAACAAGAATAAGATGTGCAATTTAGTAAGTCTCCTCTAAAACTGTAGTTCAGGAAGCTGTGTTCATGGAAGAACATGGTGGTTCAGAAAAGGTCTTCATATATCTGGGAGGACTGGAAGTTCTGGGCTTTGCATAATTGTTTATAAACAATATAGGGACAGAGGGAAATTTTCATGACTGAACTCTGATGACTTTTCCATAGAAGTCTATCTCTCACTTATATCTATTGATCTGTTTTTTGATTATCTATCTGATGTCTACTTAACTGTCTGTCTTTCTATCTATTTCATCTATTATCTCTCCATTTGTCTATCCATATCTATCTATCTATCTATCTATCTATCTATCTATCTATCTATCTATCTATCTGTCTGTCTGTCTGTCTGTCTGTCTGTCTGTCTGTCTGTCTGTCCGTCCGTCCGTCCGTCCGTCCGTCCGTCCGTCCGTCCGTCCATCCATCCATCCATCCATCCATCTATCTATCTATCTATCTATCTATCTATCTATCTATCTATCTATCTATCTATCTAATATTCCTTCCTTCCTTCCTTCCTTCCTTCCTTCCTTCCTTCCTTCCTTCCTTCCTTCCTTCCTTCCTTCCTTCCTTCCTTCCTTCTTTTCTTCTTTCCTTCCTTCCTACCTACCTACCTACCTACGTATTCATCATCTATTGAACAAGAAGAGGAATAGTATATTGTTGACCAACACTCTGGGTACAGATTGTGTAGCTGTACACATTTCAAAAGCCCAAGTTAGGTAGTGCTATGAGATATATGAGGAATAGGAAGAAGAAAATAAGTATAAACTCAAACTTGAGTAGATAGTTTTCTTGGTGTTTGAATTAAGTTGATTGTCAGGATAGCATGTTGGCCTTTTGAGAACTACATTCAGACAGTTCAAAGCAGAATGTTAGAATTCATTAACTGAGAGGGAATCTAAAGATCCTGCTGTAGATAAGTTCTTTCCTTTTCTACATGAAAAACAAACAAACAAAAAACAACTAGAGAGGAAGCAAGTATTTTTTTTTTTAAGCATTTAGAAAATAACTATGGCAAATCTTGGTTGCCAATCCCATGATCTTGTTAAATGTGGCTTTCTCCAGTCGATCAATAAAACAAGTAGGCTTCAGAAGAGACAACTTTACTTTCTCAAAAAGTTGTATCAGGCATGGAGGGTATATGACTAAATAATTCAGGGGAGAGTCATCAGTTTGTAACCTTAGTTAGGAATTTAGAAATCAACAATGAGTCCTCATCCACCATGTCCTAATTAGTTAGAAATGGTGTTATTTCTAAGAGTGAATCCACCCTATGTTCTCTATCTCTTTGACTTTACCTCATTTCTGACAGTATCTTTTGTGACTACTACCTAATTAGTCTTCATTCCTCCTCTCTTGACATTGCTACCATGGTTATCTGGATAGAATGAACATCCAGCCATTCTAGGCATTTGAATACTCTTTTGTGAGATCTACAGGGGCTGCCCTGATACCCATGAGTTTTTAAGCACGGTGTCTGTCTTAGGGTTTTACTGCTAAAACAGTAACTAGATACCATGGGATAGACACTATGACCAAGGCAACTCTCATAAGGACAACATTTAAGTGGAGTTGGCTTACAGGTTCAGAGGTTCAGTCCAGTATCATCAAGGTGGGGAAATGGCAGCATCCAGGCAGGCATGGTACAGGAAGAGCTGAGAGTTCTATATCTCCATCTGAAGGCTGCTAACAGAATGCTCACTTCCAGGAAGCTAGGACGAGGGTATTAAAGCCCCTGCCACAGTGACACACCTGCCCCAATAAGTCCATACCTCCTAATAGTGTCACTTCCTGGTTCAAACCATCAGTGTCTTTACTACCACAAAATCTTACTCCCAGGCTATTACACTGTCTTGGCAGTTTGAAGATTATATTAATATTTGATCAGGTCTCTATTAACATAGTAGAATTTGTTGAATAGACAAGTAGGTGAAAATAAGATTAAAGATATTTCCTTTTTTTAAAAAAATCTGTAGCTATTTTTCTTTTATTGAAAATAGATTTTTCTTATATAAGTCCAGATTATAGACTTTCCATCTACTCCTCCCAGTTTCTCCCTATCTTCCTTCTAATCCAGATCCACTTACTTTTTGTCTCTCAGAGGAAAAAAAAACCCTAACACAGATGGGAGAAAAAGAAACAGAAGGAAAAGAGCCCAAGAAAAGGCACAAGAACAGACAGAGATGAAGAGACCCAGTTTGCACACTCAGGAATCCCATAAAAACACTAAACTGGAAGCTGTAATATATATGCAAAGGACCTGTAGGGTAAAACGAGGAAAAGAGAAAAAAAAATCCCTGATATTGCATTATAAGACAAAGACATTATCCAAAGATGTCTTTGAGTTCTCTTTTTCTTGCCATCAGTTACTGCTGAGTGTAGATACCCTTAAGAGTGCTTTGCATCCCCAATTAGATTCTGTTAGAGTAAACTTAATTTTCATTTATAAATGGTTATCAATTGTTTCTGGGTTGGGATAGGGGCATGTTTCCATTTTTCCTTTCAGCTTAGGACCCCATGTGGTACAGACCTGCACAGGCCCTGTGCATGCTGCCTCCATCTCTGTGAAATGTGTGCTGCTCCTGTTACATTTAGAAGGCTTTGTTCCCTTGGTGTCCTCCACCCTCTCTGGGTCTTAAACTCTGACTCCTCTTCAACAGGTTTCCCTGAGCTCTGCTGGGAGGCATTTGAGGGTGAGGGTGACATCTGTTTAGGGCTGAGTGTTCCGCTGTTTCTCTCTCTGTCTCTGTCTCTGTCCCTGTCCCTCCCCTCTTCATTCTTCCCTCCCTCCCTCCTTCTCTCTCTCTCTCTCTCTCTCTCTCTCTCTCTCTCTCTCTCTCTCTCTCTCTCATTTTCTCTCCCTCTCCCTCTGTCTCTCTGTCTCTGTCTTTCTCTCGCTTTCTGTCTCTCTGTCTCTCTGACTCTCTCTCTTTCTCTCTGTCTCTGTCTCTGTCTCTGTCTCTCTCTCTCTCTCGTTTTCTCTCCCTCTCCCTCTGTCTCTCTATCTCTGTCTCTGTCTCGCTTTCTGTCTCTGTCTCTCTCTCTCTCTTTCTCTCTGTCTCTCCGTCTCTCTCTGTCTCTCTGTCTCTCTGACTCTCTCTCTTTCTCTCTGTCTCTCCGTCTCTCTCTGTGTCTCTGTCTCTGTCTCTGTCTCTGTCTCTCTCTCTCTCTCTCTCTCTCTCTCTCTCTCTCTCTCCACAATGCCTGGCTGTGGGTCTCTATTTGTTCCCATCTGCTGCAGAAGGAAGCTTCTCTGATGATGGCTGAGCAAGGCACTTGGATTTGTTTTCCTGTCTAGAGTCGATATTTCTTTCTTTTTAAAAAAAGACTTATTTATTTATTTTATGTATTTGAGTACACTATAGCTGTCTTCAGACACACCAAAAGAGGGCACCAGATCTCATTACAGATGGTTGTGAACCATGTGGTTTTTGGGAATTGATCTCAGGACCTTTGGAAGAGCAGCCAGTGCTCTTAACCACTGAGCCATCTCTCCAGTCCCCGGTATTTCTTAATTTTATAGATAGTTCACAAATTCATCTTCTCTAGGTCTGCTCACCCCTCAGATGAGTGGTATATCTGTGTTGTTCGCTAATGGATATGGAGCATTTAACAGTTGAATAGATACATCGGTGGGTGGATGAATGAATGAATAAACCATTGCAATAGAGATTTTGTGTATTTGTTACAGCTAGGCAGAGGTGTCAATCACCCATATTTGTGGGAATTCACAAAGGGTTCCATAAGAAACATCTTTGCAATGGATGAGTAGGGGCTGTCAGGCAGAGATACATGTATCATGGCATGTTCAGAGAGAAAGAAATACTACTGGAAATCTTCAGGAGGGCAGGATAACCAACTGGAAAGGCTCAGTCAGAATAGCATTAAGTTCTACTCTCTGTGTGACATTGATTACACCCCAGAATCTCTCTTATAGCTTTCACAATCTCATGCTAAAAGGAATTGCAAAGATGAAACACACAAGGTGCATGAATACTGAATGATGAGTGACATAGAACAACCTCCCACCCCATGCCAGCCTCCTCCTTAGTGTATGTTACTTTGTTTAGTGTAAGAATATTGGGCTGTTCCTACAACCTTATAAATGCCTGAGCCTTCCCATTGAGTGCTCTCTGCAGACTCTAAGCTCCTATCCACACATCTCATCTATCATGTTGCATGTGCCAGGAACAAGTTGGCTCCTGCTCACACTAAAATGGGAATTGGCTATGGAGTGAGAGGAAGCAATGTGCTACTTATTCTTTGTCTTAACTAGGGTTTCTATTGCTGCAATGAAACACCATGACCAAAAAGCACGTTGAGGAGGAAAGGGTTTATTTAGCTTACACTTCCATATTGCTATTCATCATTAAAAGAAGTCAGGATAGGAACACAAACAGAGCAGGAACCTGAAAGCAAGAGCCGATGCAGAGGTCATGGAGGAGTCCTGCTTACTGGCTTGCTTGTCATGGATGCCTCAGCGGACATTTTATCAAATCTAGGACCAGCAGCCCAGGGATGGCACTACTCACAATGGGCTTACCACCCGCATCAATTACTAATTTTAAAAAATGCTCTACAGACTTGCCTGCAACTGGATCTAATGGAGGCATCTTCTCAATTGAGGTTTCCTTCTCTCAGATGACTCTAGCTTGTGTGTCAAGTTGACACAAGGCTAGCTAGCATGTCCTCTATGGTTTTTATTAATTTACTTGCCACCCAAAGTTCTTATTCTTTTACCGTCTATACCTTACCACATTTCCACAGAGACACCTTATAACTTAGTACCCCAAAAGCTTTTGATAAAGAATCACTACCACTTACACCAGCATACCAGGTATTTTCTCAGAACTATTCTAAGAATCTGTGCATATTCATCCACCCTTCTTACCTCATCCCCTGTCATAGTATCCCTTGATGACTATTTCTTAGTAATGCTGTCCTTGAAACAGTCTCTGGCCTGGAGAAATCATTCTCTTATGGTGCCCTTTGTATGATCTTTTCTCTTGCTATAGAATTTGCTTTTCCTGACAGCATATATGACTGGCTTCCTACCATTCAGGACCATGCTTGCATGTCATTTCTCAGGTATCTCTGACTACTTGAATATGTCCTCTGACACACTGGTAGATACCATATGCATTGTCTGGTTTTGTATTCTTTTATAGTACACAAAAGTAATATAAAGAACTATCTCATCTTACTGAATATTTTTATTAATGTGTGTGATTTTTCTCACTCTGGTTTTGCTGGAATGTATACTCTAGGAGGTTGAGACCCTGGCCTATTTTGGTCACCTCTATTTGGATGTAGATTAGTTTGTGCTACCAAACAGATTATTAAATGAGTGGCATGAATTTCTGTAATTTAAAAATACAAGATCCATCTCTTGATAGCAACATTTGATAGTTACTGTGGAAAGTGCTCATTTCATATATCAAAGTGAAGAGAGGATGTCTCTCAAATCGGTTGACAGAAAGACTGATTTCAAGTTCCCTTCACCAGTGTGCATGCTCAAGACTTCAAAGGGTTCTCAATTAGCATCAAATTCAAGGAGAAATGCAAAAAACAACCATAAACCATATTAGAGGATAAAATGTTGTTTAGATAATTATGATTCATTCATTGTTTTGGTTACCTAGAGAAAATACTGGCTCAGGTAACAAAAATGGTTATTTTGACCCAATCCATTGTTAAAACAAAGGCTCTTGGTATTCTGAATATTTTTCAATTGTGAATCAGTTCTTTCTCAGCTATATCAGACTGGTTTTGGACAGAATTTTTAATCACCCAATTTTGAATAAAGGAAAAGTTACTGGCTCATTTTGAGTAAATTAGTTTTTACCATTTTGGCAATTAATTAGTCTTTCTAAGACTTAGTTTTTATCATCCATAAAGTTGTGATAATGCTGCCTCAGAGGAATTTTTGTAATATTAGAGGTAACATAAGAAATGTGCCAAACCTAGTAGCTAATAAAGGAGATGCCCACAACCTTTTATGTCTTATCCCAAGAGACTGTGTCTATGTGCTACATTTGCCTCTGTAAAACAGCTCTAAGGTTCTATAAATCTATAGGTACTCATTCTTATAAAAATTATGAAGTCAATCCTTGGTATTAATGGCTTTCATATTTCAACTATCCTAGTAAATTTCTGCCTTGAAAACACAGAAGAATAAAACAACATAAAAAAAAAAACCCTGATGTTGTCAAGAGTTCCTGCGTGCATATAAGGAAAGTATATTCAATAAAAATGTCTTGGATATATGATTGTCCAGAGAAATAAAATTAGGTTTTTACCTCATGCCAATCAGAAAATGGATGAAAACCCAAACAAATAATATGGACAAATTGTGATTAAGAGATGGATAAATGTAACTACCTCAATATTAAAAACTTTGTTCCTAAGACAAAGGCAAGCTTGAATGAAGGTAAACAAATGGAAGCTAAGAGAACTTTTCTGCAATGATTATAACACAGGTACTGTATTCAGAATGTGTTAAATATTCCAAGCAGTGGACGAGAAATGACAAAGAATCCTAATGAAGAATAGGTAAGCCCTATGACTGGATCATTTCACAGAAGGATGAATCTAAAATAATTACAAAGCACGAAGAAGTTTTTCTATCAGCTTGGAAAGCTTATTTTAAGTGTGTGGACACCAGTATTTGCAACGATGCAGAAAAATATCTTACTTACCTAATGTGCTACTAGAGGGAATCTAAACTGCTGAATCTTTTTATGTTTTATTTTTGATAGGACAGTTTTGCAGTAAGACTGTCTCTGACTCTGAGTGGTGTCAAAACTTGTCAAGTTTTCACCTCTACCATGGTGAGAAAGTGAAACATGAGCCATGTGTCTGAACTCTGAATTTCGATCTTCTGGGCTAGCAAAATCTCCAGATACTGTCTGGAGAGCCTGGGCAGTGGCGGAGGGCCACAACTCCCCATAAGACCTGTGGTCACAGGGATAAGTAATTACTTTGCAGCCAAGGTGGTATTCAACACTTGCTGTAAAACAGGCTTCATATAAATTGACATAGGCCAATACAGTCTGATTATTTAAGGTAGGTGAGATGAAGCTAGGTTATGGGCACGAAATTCTGCTTTGACTTATGATATTTTTATCTTATGATTGGTTTGTTGGATTTTAGCCCCATCAAAAATTGAGGAGCTCCTGTATCTAACTCAGGAGGAGATGCCCATAGATCAGGCTTCTGTAACACCACTTCATCATAAACATCTCACATATATACAGTGGGGTTATATGAGCAAGAGGTACATTGACTGTGAAATGAAACAAAAATAAAAGCACATTTAGGAGTTAAAACAAATGACCAATGCTATATGAATAAAAAGATGGTTATATCCATGGGAGGCCTGACCTTTTCTGAAGAGAAATGGAGGAGGAGTGGATAGGAGTGGGAGAAGGAAGGAGGGAGGAGAAACTGTGATTGGGATGTAAACAAAAACAAATTTTAAATAATAACATAAAAAAGATGGATGTAAAATTATTTTGAGAGAAGCACGTTGGAGAATGATGCCAATATAATGATGTAATCACTTTAGTATACAAATAAAAGGCTGGAGAAATGGCTTAGTGGTTAAGAGCCCTTGTTGCTTTTGCAGAGAGCCTGTGTTCATTACCCACCACATGGTGGAGTGCAATCATGGGTAACTCCAGTTCCAAGGATCCATCACCCGTTTCTAATCTTCTTGGGCGCAAGGCACATATGAGATATGCTTACATACATGTAGGCAAAACCCTCACAAACACAAAGTAAAATAAATATAAAACCAAAACAACCAATTGACACTATATAGATATACACATTTAATAAAAGGAAGAAAAGTCAGGAAGAAACACAAATCAAGTTGAAAGAAATGATGTCTCTTGTGAGGTTTAGTGGAGAGTGAGGAGGAGGACAATGAAAACAACCTCTAAATATGAGAAGGCACCAACACTTATAGTTTCTGGTGAGTAACTCAATGGATATTTGCTAATTGTTTCACAATTAAAATGTAAGTATATTGTCACATTTTGTAGTTTCGACTTCTCTAAAATCCAGACTGACTTTTCTGATTGCTTCACAATGTTGATGATTTGCTAATCAAATGGTCATCTCTGATTCTGGATAATCATGTTTCCTTATAGCTCTTATCACAGAGAGCAATGATTCACTTGAAAGGAGCCAATTACTAATGAAACACCATGCTAAGCACAACGACTTTACCAACTGAAAGCGTGCTGATTCTAAATTTAGGAGATCCTCCTCCTTACTTTCTATTAGCGATTCTTAGGTGATTCCATTCATTTTGTTTTATATTCCTTTGTCTATTGCTGGGCGTGGACATGTTCATGTAGGTGAGCGTGTACATTATCAGTCCGTGTCCTTGTATAGGCCAAAGGTCAACCCTAAGCACCTTCCTTACTTGCTCTCTCTTATTTTTTCTAGACAGGATCTCTCAAGAGCCTCAGAGTTCACTGACTGGCTAGAATGGCTAGCCCATAATCCCTAAGGTTTCTCTTGTCTTCTTTTTTCCTGCACTGGGAATCACAGCAATCAGGTTGCAAACTTGGATGCTGGGGATCCGAACTCAGGACCTAACACTTGTGCCCTCTGACTAATCAAACTCTCTGCTGCCTTATGTAAATTAGCATACAGTGTAATAGATCTCACGTTGCACTTCAGAAGCACACATCATTACTTTGTTCTTATCTACCCCCCCCCATCCACCCCTACTGCCTACTGCCACACCTCTAACAGGTCTCCTCTTTGTTTTGTTCTTGTGATATTCAAATCTGATATAGCAAACCAAGAGGAAATTAAAATTAAATTTGGTAGTTAGCGATGCTTCCTTGGTACCAGAACTGCATCTACAGTTAGTACTCTCAAGCTAGTCTTTAAGCTTTTTAATAAATGCTCAGTTGCCTGATCTTAATAGACAATTGTAGCATCTCACAATGTGTTCTATTTTGTTTTGTTTCTTTTTGTTTTTTGTTTTGGACTTAAGTAACTAAACAAGTAAAACTTGAGAAACCTTGATGCTCTGACACAGAGTGATAGCATTGGGGACTGAGTACTCCCTTGAGCCTCCCATATCCCTGCGCACATGAAATGAGCTTGTGATCATCTGTAGTTGTCCTTATAAAATCCTAACCATGAGCGATGGAATGACTTCTTAAAAGGCACCCCAATAATCCCATAGGAGGTGGTGCTACAGATCTTACTTGTCTATATTTGTTTTATGGTCCTAAGGCTCACAATCTTTGGCCAGCTATCTAGTCACTATTTTTTGTGCCTTGTAACTCTGAAAGTTGGAAGGACTCAGGGAAGATGAACAAAGAAGGTTGATGGGCCACACAGGAAAACTTCTATTTAGCAATTAGAGATTGGAGCTCAAGCAAGTCAGCAAAGCAGCAAGGCAGAAGAAAGCCTTGTTTTGCTTCTTTCTTTTGTTGTTGAAAGTTTTCTTTTTTCTTTTTTCTTTCCCTGTTCTGTTTTGTTTGAGACAGGGTCTCTGTAGCTCAGGTTGGCCTTGAACTTGCTGTATAGTTAAGGATGACTTTGAAATCAGCAGCCCCCCTGCCTCCATCTCCTTAGTTCTGGATTACAGGCACTTGCCATTACATAATTTGTCTTTTCAGTTTTATATTATATTACCTAATACACGTTCTAAGCCTGAGATGCTTCCTGAATTAAGCAGACTTTGGAAATAAAAGGTAGGTAAAAGTGACTCAGAAAAACACATATGTGCATACTATATGTTATGGATACACACACACACACACACACACACACACACACACACACACACACGCACACACATTAGCAATGCTAAAGATAAAACTCAGTGTCTTATACATGCTACAAAGTACTCTATTAAGGAGCTGTACCTCTACTGCTTCGTACTGTGACAGGTCCATGCTGAGTAACTCAATCTGACCATTGGCCTTGAATCATGACCCTCCTTTCTCTGCTTCTCAAGTGTTGAGATTACAGGTATATACTATGCCAAGCAAAACAAATTTTTAACAAGGAATATAAAATTTATCTGTAACACCACTGTGGATTTTGTTCTTGTTTTTTGAGATAGTCTTGCTCTATATCCCAGGCTAGCTTTAACTTATAGAGCTCCTCTAGCCCTTGAATTACGGAAGTGAGCAGTCATGTGCAGTTTTGTTCCTACTATATTAGTGGGAAATTAGGTACAGAGATTAAAGACCAGATAGGATGAGGTCAAATAATTATAATAAGCTTGAATATTAGGATTACAACTTTTATTTTTCCATTAGAATGAGTTTTCACATTCTTTTTATTGCCAGATATTATATATTTATTTTTTAGTGAAATTGTTCCTTTTTTTTTTTTGTTCCTTTTTAAGATTATAAACTCAGACTGAAAACCTGTGATTCTCAAGTGTTCAACAATTGCCTGTTTCCCTCAGATTTTTAAGAGCTGTCTCAGCTGCCCTAGTCTTAGGGTGATTTATTGATTGACCAATGAGCTCCACTCTCAGCATTAGGCATTCAGTCCTGAGTGCTGCTAGGCATAGCTTAACATCTGGTTTCAACGAGCTTGCCAACAGCTCACGTTCATCCTCTGCTTCTGGATGGCCAAGCATATTAGCCACCCTCTTAAAACTTTACTGGCCTCTTCTGTTAAAATCTAACATTGGCTCTCATCCGGTGGGGTGCGACCCCTTTGGGGGTCAAAAAGACCTTTCACAGGGTCACATCCTGCATATCAGATATTTATATTGCAATTCATAACATTAGCAAAATTACAGCTATGGAGTAGCAGTGCAAATAATTTTAGGGTTGGGGGTCACAATATAATGAATTGTATTAAAAGGTTGTAGCAGTATGGAGGTTGAGAAGCACTGTGTTGGATGCAGAGCCTAGGCTCTCCTGCTGGACTTTGCTTTTGGTTCTTACATTGTGCAACAACAGACTGTGGTGCGTCAGCTATACTTGGCCAGGAAGCAGTTGGTTCTCCTTCCTGATTGTTCCTTTTCCCAAGCAATGAACATATCAGTTATTAATATGTCCCATTTCTTCTTTCATCAAAATGTCTCTATCAATATTTCAAGTCCAGGGGAAGCAGTGGTAAGTGGTTTTTACACCAAGATGCCCTTAAATTTGATCAAGGTTGGGTCACTGACACAAGGAGCCCATCCCAGGCCTACTGATGAGATTGGGGAGCTCAGAGAATGGAAAGGACTCTCCAAAGAGAGATAAAAATAGATGTGCTCTTTTAAGAATTTGGAATGAACATCAGATAAAATGGAATCATTCATCAACAGTGGATACAAGGGCTCAGTTGGTCAAATGATGGAAGAGCTTGCATGAGGCCCCATGTTCAGTCTTCCATAACACATAAATCACACATCATAGTGCATGCTAGTAATCCTGGCACTGAGAGGATACAGGTGGAAGGATCAGAAGTTCAAGGGCATCCTTGCCTACAAAATGAACTTGAGGCCAGCCTCATGAGAGTCTGTCCTTTAAAGCAATAAGTGAATGCAGAAGCCATTTCTAGAGAGAAAGGTTGAAATGGAATATTCATAGAGAGACACTTCTTGGATCCCACAAAAATTACCCAGAGTTTGTTTTCAGTGGCTTTGCTGCTCCTCTTTGCAGAACAACACTAAGATGCAGGTGAAACACACTAACACACATTTTCACTTGGGACAGAATGTTGGTTGTAACATGAGAACTAAATTTACATGGGAGTGGAAGAAGGGATACCTGTTTACACAAGCTTTGTGCCTGTCTGAAGGCTATTGTCAGGAAGCAAACATTAGTGGCTTTGAATTCTAAAGAATTCTGTAGTCTTAATATTAACTCTGTTCTTATATCAAACAAACAAACAAATTACAGTCATTTGAAGAACATAATTTTGTTTTGGTGTTGTTGAGGTCTGGTGGTGGGCAAATCTACTGGATTATTCCTAAGGACTGATGAATATGTGAAAATCTTGGGCCTTGGAAAATAGACTAGTATAGTTTTCATATCAGTGCATAGTTTTCAAACACATACAAAATTATCATTGCTCTTATTAAATGTGGGATTTCTTTTCCTGAGACAGGGTCTAACTCTGTAGTTTAGGTTAGCACTGAATTTATATGAATCCTCCTGCCTCAGTCTCCTGAGTGCTGGGATTAGAATTGTGCACCATGCCTGGCCAAAACAGAAATTGATTTTATATCTTGCTGGATTATGACAGCCGTTTGACACTATATATTCTTCTGATCAGCTACTAACATTGACAGTCTGAAAAAGCTGACACCATTTAGAAGCCCGAGAAGACTGGGGACACCAGCTATGGACTGCATACTAGAGAAAAACCTCAGTAGGTTGGAATTACAGCCATTGCGTAGGTTGGGGAATAACTGATTCTGTCAGCTGGGTGAGAAAATTCTGTGTGAACCAAAGTTTGCCTTCTGAAGATAACCCATTAGAGTAGTATAAAAGGACTGTATTTCCTGGGTTAGCTTCTAGGGTGTACTTTTAAGAATCACAAATAGGGGCTCTATCGGAAGTTACACCATTGCCATGTCCATGAATATAATCTTCATCTTTACATTCTCTTCCATAAATACAGTCCACTAACATTCACCTCCTGAACAGCTCTGAGATCTGCACAATACCAAGGTGTCATCACCTGCAAACTGGACATTATCAGTTAGCCTTTCCTAATATTACTGATCTTACCATTAAAGACATAGTTAACTACCACCTCTAAAGCTAAGGCACCAGATGATATTTATATCAATATTTATGCCAATATTTGTATCAATAAAAGGAATACTGTCATATATTGATCATTGTTTGAATTTCACAAGTAAAATGACTCTTAAATTTGAAATATTTTGTGGCAAAGCTGCATTTGGAACAGAGTTCATATATCTTTCTGTGATACTGTGTTCATTGTTTTAGACCAAGATCTTGTCTAATGGCATTTAAACACTATGTAGGAGCACATGGGTCTAACGAATTCTTTCTGATGTTATTGTACATGGCTTTCTTCTGCTCCCTTTTCAGATAATGGTATCCCTGCTCTCTGTTATTAAGCTAATGCCTGGTCCTGACATCTCTAAAAGTGGAAAATTGTCCCATCTATAACCTTCACATTATGGAAGTTTGAGGTGTGTGTGTGTGTGTGCGCACGTGCATGCATGTGCATGTATGTGTGTGTGTCTGCATGTGTGTATGTGTGTGCTTATATTTGTGAGTTTAGTTCTATGTACCCTTGCATTCTCTGCTCTGCCATCACTCTGTTTCTTGAAGAATTTTTGTTTTTTCTTTTTTATTAGATATTTGTTTTATTTACATTTCAAATGGTATCCTCTTTCCGAGTTACCTCTCCAAAAACCCCATCCTATCCCCCTCCCCCTGCTCACCCCCCAATTTCCTGACTTGCATTGCCCTATTCTGGGGAATCAAGCCTTCACAGGACCAATGGCCTCTCCTCTCACTGATGTCTGAAATGGTCATCTTCTGCTACATATGTATAGCTGGAGCCATGGGTCCCTTCATGTGTACTCTTTGGTTGGTAGAGTAATCCCTGGGATCTCTGGGGGTACTGGTTGGTACATATTATTGTTCCTCCTGCAGGGCTGCAAAACTCTTCAGCTCCTTGGGTCTTGTCTCTGTTTGTTCCATTGGGGACCCTATGCTCATTCTATTGGTTGACTGTGAGCCATGGGTATTTCAATCTACTTTCCAATAAGGATCAAAGTATCTGCACTTTGATTTTCCTTCTTCTTGAGCTTCACATGGTCTGTGAGTTGTTTCTTGGGTATTCTGAGCTTTTGGGCTAATATCCACTTATCAGTGAGTGCATACTGTGTGTGTTCTTTTGTGATTGGGTTACCTCACTCAGGTTGATATTTTCTAGCTCCATCCATTTGCCTAAGAATTTTATGAATTCATTGTTTTTAATAGCTGAGTAGTACTCCATTGTGTAAATGTACCACATTTTCTGTATCCATTCCTCTGTTGAGGGACATCTGGGTTTAGAAAGTGGGGAAGGAGCATATGGGCACAGGGAAAAATTTCCTGAATTGAACACCAATAGCTTATGCTCTAAGATTAAGAATTAACAAATGGGACCTCGTAAAATTGCAAAGCTTCTATAAGGCAAAGAACACTGTCAATAGGACAAAACTGCAACCAACATATTGGGAAAAGATCTTTACCAATCCTACATCTGACAGAGGGCTAATATCCAATATATACAAAGAACTCAAGAAGTTAGACTCCAGAGAACTAAATAACCCTATTAAAAATGGGGTACAGAGCTTAGTACAAGTAGATAAGAATGGATCAATTTGCATTCTTCTGCAGGTTGACCTCCAGGTGAACCAGCACCATTTGTTGAAAAGGCCATTTTTTTCCCACTGGATGGTTTTAGCTCCTTCGTTGAAGATCAAGTGTGTGGGTTGGTTCATTTCTGGGTCTTCAGTTCTATTCCATTGATCTACCTGCCTGTCACTGTACCAATACCATGCAGTTTTTAACACAATTGCTCTATAGTACTGCTTGTGGTTGTAGATACTGATTCCCCCAGAAGTTCTTTTACTGTTGAGAATAGTTTTCACTATCCTGGGTTTTTTGTTATTCCAGATGAATTTAAAAATTGCTCTTTCTAACTCTATGAAGAAATGAGTTGGGATTTTGATGGGGGATTGCATTGAATCTGTATATTGCTTTTAGCAAGATGGCCATTTTTACTATATTAATCCTGCCAATTCACGAGCATGGAAGATTTTTCCATTTTCTGAGGTCTTCTTTGATTTACTTCTTCAGAGACCTGAAGTTCTTGTCAAACATTTCACTTGTTTGGTTAGAGTCACACCAAGATACTTTATATTGTTTGTGGCTATTGTGAAGGGGGTCATTTCCCTAATTTCTTTCTCAGTGTTTGAGTATAGGAAGGTTACTGATTTGCTTGAGCTGATTTTATAACCAGCCACATTGTTGAAGTTATCAGCTGTAGGAGTTCTCTGGTGGAGTTTTTTTTTTTTTTTTTTTGATCACTTAAGTATACTATCATATCATCTGCAAATAGTGATAGTTTAACCTCTTCCTTTCAAATTTGTATCCCTTTGACCTCCTTATGTTGTCTAATTGCTCTAGCTAGAACTTCAAGTACTATATTGAAAAGATATGGAGAGAGGGGCAGCCTTGTCTAGTACCTTATTTTAGTGGCATTGCTTCAAGATTCTCTCCATTTAGTTTGATGTTGGCTACCAGTTGGCTGTATATTGATTTTACTATGTTTAGGTATGGGCCTTGAATTCCTTGTCTTTCCAAGACTTTTAGCATGAAAAGATGCTGAGTTTTGCCAAATGCTTTTTTCAGCATCTAATGAAACCAGACACACTGAAACTAATAGAAAAGAAACTGGGGAAGAGCATTGAGCACATGAGCACAGGGAAAAATTTCCTGAACAGAACAACAATATCTTATGCTCTAAGGTCAAGAATTGACAAATGGGACCTCACAAAATTACAAAGTTTCTGTAAGGCAAAGGACGCTGTCAAAAGGAGAAAATGACAACCAACAAATTGGGAAAAGATCTTCACCAACCCTACATCCGGCAGAGGGTTAATATCTAATATATACGAAGAACTCAAGATGGTAGACTCCAGAGAGCCAAATAACCCTATTAAAATGGGGTACAGAGCTAAACGAAGAATTTTCACCTGAAGAACTTCAAATGGCTGAGAAGCACCTTAAGAAATGTTCAACATCATTAGTCATTAGGGAAATGCAAATCAAAACAACCCTGAGATTTCACCTTGCACCAGTCAGAATGGCTAAGATTAAAAACTCAGGAGACAGTAGGTGTTGGTGAGGCTGTGGAAGAAGGGGAACACTCCTCCACTGCTGGTGGGATTGCAAACTGGTACAACCACTCTGGAAATCAGTCTGGTGGTTCCTCAGAAAACTGGGCATGACACTTCCGGAGGACCCTGCTATACCACTCCTGGGCATATACCCAGAGGTTTCCCCAGTGTGCAGTAAGAATACATGCTCCACTATGTTCATAGCAGCCTTATTTATAATAGCCAGAAGCTGGAAAGAACCCAGATGTCCCTCAATGGAGTAATGGATACAGAAAATGTGGTATATTTACACAATGGCATATTACTCAGCAATTAAAACAATGAATTTATGAAATTCTTAGACAAATGGATGGAGCTGGAGAACATCATCCTAAAAGATGTTCATCCAGTCTCAAAAGAACACACATGGAATGCAGTCACTGATAAGTGGATATTAGCCCAGAAGCTCTGAATACCCAAGACACAATTCACATATCAAATCATTCCTAAGAAGAAGGAAGGAGAGGGCCCTAGTCCTGGAAAGGCTTGATGCAGCAATGTAGGGGATTACCACAAAAGAGAAGTGGGAGGGGGTTGATTGGGGAATGGGTGGAGGGAAGAGAGCTTATGGGACTGATGGGGAGGGGGAAACCAGGAAAGTGGAAATCATTTGGAATGTAAACAAAGAATATAGAAAATAAATAAAAAAAAATGGGGATAGAGCTAAACAAAGAATTCTCAACTGGTTGAGAAACTCCTAAAGAAATGTTCAACATCCTTAACCATCAGGGAAATACAAATCAAAACAACCCTGAGATTCCACCTCTTGTACAAAATTTTAGAAGTACTTGGCCACATTTAACAACCCAGAGAGCCACACCAAATGAGAAAGGGGAGGAGCCTATTGGGAGGAAGAGCCAACACAAAGATGTTTAAAGATTTTCTTGTTTGGAAGCCATTCTGGAAGATCTCACATCAGAGGCTGAGGGTCCATTGGAGACTGACCAACATCAATAGTTCTGAAGTCCTCTGTCACTTGGGGCCTCCTGGGTTAGGAATAAAGTGGGAGATGATAGATACTGCAGAGAAGATCCAGAGTCCACAGAGAGAAGTGAGAGAAATGCAACAGCAGTCCTCTTTCTAAGGCCTTGAGACTGTAAACAAGCATTAGACAATCCCAGGAGGGTGGCGTTGGAAACCCAAATCTCAGTGGATTTCCCAGGAATCTGGAATCTCTTATTTCAGCTGTCCACAAGTAGTTCTCCCTCTTGTATTTTCTTATGAACATCACATGTTTTCTTCCATGGCACTTAATTTTATTTGTAATTGGATGCTTTTTTAATTATTGTTTTCTACATCATACTAGACTGTTTTTGATGAAGCATAGTCTCGTGTAGATGATGAATGTTCAATAGATGTTGAAAGAACTAAAGCAGAAAGCTAGCTCTTCACGCAAAAGCTACACTGTGAGCAGAAGAATGAAAGCAGTGTGGAGTGAGCTGAAAGCAAGCCAGTCTGATTTGAATTGAGAGCTGTCACTTGCAAGCTTCAGGACTTTTGGCAAATTGCTTGATTTCTGTACCCATTTCTCCACCCAGTAAAGGGACAACAGGTGTTTTGTGGATTGCTGTTGAGCATGGGTGATGTAATCTGTACTTAATGTACTTGCTGGGGTCTCTGGCAAAAAGATAACACTCGGAAACGGATGTTTATGGACTTGGCATACTTTAGGACACCATTGCTTCCTTTTCTTGAGGGATTAACTGTGGGTGTTTGGAACACCTGAGCACTTGAAGGTGAAGCACTTGTGTGACAAGCACAGACTCCAGGTGACAAACAAAGCAGGTGCATGCTTCTTTTTTTTCCCCCGAAATATCTTCTGCGGATGCCCAGAAATTCCTACCATCCTGTTCCTTTAGACAAGGGTTTGGGACCATCTGTCATTCTATGAGTCATTGAATGTATATTTATTAAGATTCTAGAGTTGCTTAGGCATTGAATAAGGCCCTGAATGAGCATACCACTGAATTAATTGAGTGTTGAATCTCAGAACTTTGTTTGAATATGTCAGTCCTAGAAGTCCTATTTGCATAGCACTGTAAATAGTCGTAATCATAGCTTTGTGGTAGGTCCACCATATGTGAAGCCTCACTTGACATCTACTGGTATTTTGAAGACTAGATTTAATCATCTATATTTTACAGGTAAAGAAGTGGATACTGAGCAGTCAAGGGATGGTGACATGGGGGTTTGAACTTTTGTCATGATTTGCTCTCTCCTGTGCAGTCTAGAACTCAACCACTTTTAATGGTCTAGTTGATTTGTGAAGTGGTAAACGGAAGTTTTATAATTTACTTTCTTTTATTAGATTGTACCTATAAATGATTATTTATTTGATAAATATAGTTCTATAATAATTGATACAATAATAGGAGATCCTAAAAGCTAGTTTTACTGGTTTAGGGTCCCGTTTCATAACTGGGAAGGATATAAATATATTAAAATACCTGGTATGGAATTCTCAAAAATTAATAAAAATACTTCAGAGCAGAAAAGATCACCTGTAACTACAATAGAAAGCAAGTTATGTTGGCAAAAACCATAGGTTTTTCCCCAGCACTAGGGAAGTTGAGACAGAATTGTGCAATAGAAACTGTCAAATAGGATCTTGTCTCAAATAAATAAATGAATGTGGATAGAAATAAATAACCAAAAAATTAAAATGGAAACTAAGTCAGAATCCAGTTTTTCTTTAGGCTATTGACCTAGAGTTACTTAAAAATCAGGATGCATCTGCTATTATGTTTATTTGTTTGTTTACTTATTTATATTCAAGGTTCTGTTATGTAACTCTGTAACTCTTTGTGTAGTCCAAGGTAGACTAGAACTCATGGTGATTTCCTGAGCCTCAGCCTGTTCACTTTTGGGATTATAGCATGTGCTGCTATACCTAGTTGATGCTATGTTTTCAAATGGAAAGAAAGTACTCAGTTATTCTGTTTGGCCAAAATACTACCATTTTAATACTAATGTATTATTAGATCTATTTCATTTGGCTCCTTGAAAATAGACATTTGTCACTTTATTTTAAAGAAAGGGCCTATGTAGCTGAAGCTAGTCTTGAACTGCTTATCCGTCTGTTCCCATCTCCCAAATATATATGCATATGCCATCATGCCAGGTTTACTGATTTATCCTGAGTATATTTGTATATCTGGGGCTCAGCTCAATTTGTGGCATATGGTAGAAGCACATGATTTAGCTGTATGAGTGTGAAAAATCCCCATCCAGGAAGATTCTCTTGGGACCACCAAATTAGGACTGGACTTGGCATGAGATGCAATGAAATTTGTCACCCACTGTATCCAAGATTTCCATGGAGATGTCTGTGTTTATTTGTTTGTTTGTTAATAAAGCTTACTTCTAAGGAGAAAAATGCCAAAAATTTATTTCAGTTAAAATACAAAAGAGAGTAATCTGTCTTAGATCATATGGACATTTCCCCTGAGGATTTTATAGCTACGAATCTTTGAAGGAAGGGTAAAGCAAGCCCTGGTCTACTGAGTAACTCAAAGGCTGATTGTGAAGCTTGGCCCTCATCAGTGCAGCCTCTTTTTGCAGTAGATAGTAATTTTTACAGAGACCCACAACTAGAGAAAGTGTAGTGAAGAAGAGATTTTTATCATTGCCTTCTCAAGTCTCACGATCCATGTGGAAATGGGGGTGGGAAGATTCTACAGAGCTAGAGGTATGACTTCAGGGAAGCAGTATTTTTGAGACATAACATCTTAGCATAAAACTCATAATGACTGTGACAGCATGTACAAGACTCACACAAACTTAAGTTTGACAAAACTTCAGCATGGAGGAGGGTTGACAACACAAAGTCTCACTCCTAATGGAGAACCTATTTGAAGGGGATAGCTGCTGGGACAGAAAAATAAATCAATGCAGTGGTACTGTTCTTCTAAACTATGCTCCAGGGTCAGCCCCAGGAGTAGTTGACAAACATAAACTGGACTCTGTGGTTATTTTGTTTTGGTGTATCTTTTGTTTTTGTTTGTTTGTTTTTTGTTCTGTTCTGCTGTTTCAGAGAGAAAGAAAACAAAGTTGGGCAGAGAGGGAAGTAGGGAAGGATCTGAGAAGAGTTAGGGGAGGGGAAAGAAATATTCAAAATGTACTACACAAAATTCTCAAAGAATAAGTAAAAACATTTTAAAAATTACAAGGAGTCAATACTAATTTTACTAAAAACAGCCAATGATATAATAACTATTATTAATTAGCAGTACAACATTAGACTTCTGCCAAGCATGTAGTGCAAATTACTTTTATCTTAAAAATAACATTGTGAACAAAGTTACATTTAACGAATGTGAAGACTGGTGTCCAGAAGGACTAAATTATTTTGCAGGAGACTACATACACATTAAGTGACAGGGTCAACTTAAACTTGGCTCTAACTTATGCTTACATTTTCCTTCCCAACCTGATCACTAAGATTTTGTTACTAAAAACTTCTATTTTATACCTTAAACTGAACCACTGAAGAATAAATGGCTTTGCCCAAATTTGTAAAATAAAAAGCCAGCTCAGGCACGAATCAACTTGGTCCTTGTTCAGATGAGAAATAGTCTCTATAGGCTTAGGCATTTGAACACTTGGCACCCACTTGGTGGCACTACTTGGAGAGGCTATGGGGGAGGTGTGGCCTTACTGGAGGAAGTATGTCATTGGGGTTGGGCTCAGTGTACTTAAGGCCTTGCTCTACTTTCAATTCACTCTCTGCTTTATGCTTGTGGTTGAAGATGTGAATGAACTCTCAGATTCCTGTTCCTGCTGCCATACCTCCTGCCTGCCATTATGGACTCTCTCTCTGTAGCTATAAGCCTAAATAAACTCTTCCTCAAGTTGCCTTTCATCACAGTATTTTATTACAGCAACACAAAGGGAACCAACACAGCTCTATTTGTTTATTTTCCATCAGCTTACCCTCTTACATATAATTGTAGCCTCTGATCACAATATATAATGACATGATAATTTTAAATATTTAATTGGTATGAGGATAAATGTACTTTAAAAATGTTGCAGTGTTTCTGAATTTGAGATAATTTTAAAGTCACAGCCTTCCACCTTATGTGGGAAATGCTTTAGAGCTTGAGGCACATTTGTGGGGAAGACTGAGAGTCATTAGTCATTAGCCACTTTGGCACAACTGTGGTCCAGAAACAAAATGAGAATGCTCTCCAAGGATCAGTAGCCAAAGCACTCCAAGAAGTTTCTTCAAGCTTCTTGGACTACTCTTACAATTTTTCCTCTTCAGAAAGGAAATCAGAATTCATTGAAAACCTTACCCATGCCAGAGGCTGTCCTAAGCACTTCCAAATATACACTAGTAGTCCTTGCTATTAATCTCAGGGTATATTTTTTGTATGCCAAAACTTACAGAACTTATTCAGAGTAACTGGGATCTCTCTCTCTCTCTCTCTCTCTCTCTCTCTCTCTCTCTCTCTCTCTCTCTCTACCTCTACCTATACCTATACCTATATCTATATCTATATGTGTGTATGTGTATGTGTGTGTGTGTGTGTGTGTGTGTGTGTGTATGGCGAAAACTCACCCATCTACACTGTATTTTTCTCTGTTTAAAAGCAATTTTGTTTGGAATAAAATAGGCTGCTGACCGTTGACTACTTGGGACGTGTAGACCCTTCTTGAATTCTGATTCACATAATTCATATGGGTACTAATAAGATTTGTATTAGTCATTCTTATTCTTTAGACAAAAGACACCATCAAAACAATTTGATGATAGGTTACTCTGTTTCTCTGGTAGAAGGTACAGTCAGGCCATCATGACAGGGATGACATTGTGGTAGGAATAGGAGGTGGATGGTCACCCTGCATCACAGATGGGAAATGGGAGAGATGAATGTTGGTGCTCATTGAGATTTCTTGCCCTCTCTTTTCTTTAAATTGAGTGTTGGGTCCGCATTCACAGGATGGGGGTGTCTACATTCACGGGGGATCTTCTCTTCTTAGTGCAACTTCTCTGGAGTGCCTTCATGGACATGCCCAGAGATGATCCTAAACTGAGTCAATTTGATAATGAAAATGAATCATCATGAGATTCAAGCAGTAAATGGGTATTAGAAGACATTAGTTAATTTTTTCCTGTGTTAAAAGTTGATGTTTTAAGGAGACCATAAAGATAAACATTTAAATATCCACATGTGAAATTATAGCATGCTTTAATGCATTGAATCTAATCTATTGGAGGGAATGGATAGAGAGTGCTAGAAGATAAAGTGTTCTTGAAAATGATCCTTCGAGGTAGTTGAAGGGCACATGGAGATTCTTAATACCATTTTCTGCTACTACCTATATTTTCAACATAAAGTTATATTTGTTGTATGACTGGGGATTGGAGAGAGAGAGGGCTTTGGGTTTGAATAAGACTTCCATTGAGTAGGTATGTGAACCTGGACAGCCTTTTTCCTTCTGAGATACACTTTGTCAGTTATAGAATGAAGCTTACCTTAAGGTACTTACCTGACAGACCTGCCAGGGTGGAATCAAGGAAGACATGTGCAGAAATAGAAATGTCCAGCACAGTTGCTGCTACAAGCTAAGTTCTTTACAAAATAGCTGACTAATATTACAAGGTACAAACAACTTCTGATTTCATTTTTTTCCAAATATGGACCAAGGATAGCTTCCAATAGTCACATGAATTCAATCATGGCTCACAGCCAAAGATGAACGATAGAAATCTTTTCTGAATGTTGTCTTCTACTAACACCTCTTCAGAAGAGAGCCAATTTTCCAAGTTTCACCTATGTTCTAGGTAACCTCAGTCCAGCTTTCTTTCCTCTGATGATTACCCCTCCCAATTCACATGTCAGCTTTTAATATCCAGATGGCAATTATGGCCATTTTTTTTTGTTCTAAGAACCATTCACCATTTTTTTTAGTTCCTTAAATACAAAACCAGTTTACAGAGTGAGTTTGCTGCTTAGTTTTTTTTTTTTTTCTTTCATTATTGCTTCAAACATGATCTACCAGGTTTCCCTTTCCTATCCTATGGTAGTATTTTTGACTAGTCTGTATTTATATTAAAATTATTTTCATTACAATTTTGCACGTATATGTGTGTTGGGGAAGGGCCGTGGGGATTGAACTCAGGTTATCGTGTTCAGTAGTGAGTGCCTTCATCTCCTAGCCATCTTGTTGGCTCCTGATCTATGATTTTTCAGGTTACTTTGGGGGTATGAGAAAAGTGGTTGTTTCTAGAAAATAAAAATTTTAGTATTCTTTAGACATTAATTTGTGCTTTGTATCCAGCTTGGTTTTCTTTCTTTCTTTTTTTTTTTTTTTTTGGCATAATTTTGTTGGTTTTGGTTTTCTGAGAC
The DNA here is from genome assembly GCF_947179515.1 of Apodemus sylvaticus. Lineage (NCBI taxonomy): Eukaryota > Metazoa > Chordata > Mammalia > Rodentia > Muridae > Apodemus > Apodemus sylvaticus. Next base: position 106,965,753 of record NC_067477.1, on the reverse strand, counting down.
ATGGTCTCATTCTGTAGTTCCAGCTGGCCTAGAATTCACTATGTAGATATGTAGATGAGGCAGTGTTCAGCGTAGTCTTCCTCTCTCTGACTCCTGACAGACATATGTGATTCATAGGTGTGTACCACCACATCTGCCAATTTTGATGTCGTCATGAAGAAGAAATAGAAACAGGTCTCGCTCTCTTTTCTCATTTGTTCTGGACAGGAGGAGAGTGAAGATGCTCACACAGGAAATAGGAAGACCTTAAGTGAGTAGCTCCATAGTATCCTTGACATTAGTGTCCTGGGAGTCTGATCCATGCTCTTTCTCACTGTTCTGAGGTGTTTGAGAAAGAACCCTGAACGAGGGGCAATGCACAATCAACTTACTAATAATTCCTATTCTACTGGCCTCTGGTGACATGTCACCTCAAGGAGCAAGATGCTTATCAGATGTAGTTTTTTTTTCTCTAGTGTTTTTCAATTTTGCAAGACAGTAGCTATGAACACAGTGATTATAGTATGTGCCCAGATCTGACAACAGTGGACAGAGATGCTTTTGGTTAGCAAGCCTAGACTAAGGTTCCTAAGAAAAGATCAGATTTTGATTATCAATTCTGAAGGCAGCTCAGGAGCAGCCATTTCCATTGTTCTCATAGGAAACTTGTCGTGGCTGCATTAGGAGGCACAGAGCTGGACTACAACAGATTCTCTGTGGGTGTGGACATCTATAGGGCCTCTGTTTCTCTTGGAAGCCATGATGTCCTTGCATGATTTAGGTTTTATATACACATGCTGAATCCAAGAGAAGGAGCAGTTACAGTTATAAGCCTCTTACCTCAGTGCGTTGAAAATCCTATTTCTAAGTGGTTCCTGGTAGAACTAGCCTGTGAGCATAAAGCATGGCTGCCTTTCTTCCCACAAAAGCCTCTCTATAAGAAGAGGCTCTACTGGGAAAGGACTGTGGGCTCTCTTCCCCTGCCCTCCCCTCCTCTCCCCCTGCCCTTCTCTCCCTTCCCTCCCCCCTCCCCTGCCCCTGCCCCTGCTCCCCCCTGCCCCTCCTCCTGCCTCTCCCCTTCCCCTCCCCCCTCTCTCATCTGTTCTTTGGAAGGTTTCTCTGTGTAGCCCTGGCTGGAAATCCCTCTGTAGATCAGGTTAGCGTTGAACTCAAAGATTCACTTGACTCTGCATCTGAGTGCTGGGATTAAAGCTTTATGCCACCAGGCCTGCTATTTTATTCAAAGGCATAAAAACAAACAAACAAACAAACAAACAAAGACCAAAACAAAACCAAAAAAAGGAAGGTCTGGTTGAAGCTATGGGACATTCATCTATGTATAGACATATACGTATATTTGTCTGTAAACTATGTATACATAGTCTATCTATGGACCGGCAGTTGGTGTGGACATGGGACAGAAAAACCAATTTTAGTAGGTATAATCTCCATGTAGAATTTTCCACAAGATCAGTATCTTGATTCTTGAGTTACCTTTTGAAAAACTAAGGTTAAACTAAAATTTTAAAGCAAAGTGATAATAATGATAATGATAATAATAATAATAATGATGATGATGATGATGTCCTTTTCTTCATAGGGTAGAATGTGTAGAGTATGTTGTCAAATGCGTCAATCTCTCACTAACCCATAATTAATCAGGCTGGGTCAAATTTTCACCAGAGGAGATAAAAACTCAGAGAAGTGAAGTTACTTTTCCAAGGCTGCACCCTGTGGTGCCGGGAGTATAGCTTTCACATTCGAAAGACATTTCTAATTAGTCCTGTAATTAGTCCTGACCTCAGTCTATCTTTACCCCATAGTTCACCTTCTGGTCTCATTAAAGCAAGTTTCCTGGCTGAGTTCTTCAGAAACAAAACAAAATGCTAATAAGCACATTCTAATACAAGATCTCTTTGCAAACGGCCTTAGAAATGTAGTTCCACAAAGCTTAGTAGACACAGTGGCCTTGACCACAGGACCAAATACACTTATGATTAATATGAAAATTTGAACTGTGGGTGAGTGTGGATTGCAATAGATCATTTCCCCTCCAGAAATGTTTCTAGAAAAGTCTTCAAGGAAAAGTAACCATCAAAGTTTTGAAAAGGTATCTTCAAGAAATAAAGTCTATTATGTCCTTACTACCAGCTTTTCATCATCACTGCCAACTATGCAAAATGGGGACCTCTCAATAGATGCCATCTTAATGGGATTTTCACAAGCTGATTTGTTATATATCAATTGCTCTAAAATAGCTTTTAAGATTTACTGATTTTTATTTTATGTGTGTAACTGCTGCCTGCATGTATGTATATGTACCATGTTCATGCTTAGTGCCCACCTGCATCAGAAGAAGGGAACAGATCCCTTAGAAATGGAGTTGTGAAATGGACAATTGTGAGCTACCATGTGAACTAAACCTGAATCTTCTGCAAGAGCAGTAAGTTGTCTTAACAGCTAAGATATCTCTCCATCCCCTTCTCTAAAGTATTTTTGCTTAAAAATTTAGTAAATACTCTACAGTGAAGACACTGAGGGTGTACCATGTGTGATGTGTTGATCTAACTCAATGTGTGTATGTTTCTCTGATGCCTGTTTGAGAACTGCCCTTTTGGCCTATTTACATTTGACTACATTTCTACTACCCTCAGCAACAGAAGACTTTTGGAGTCTAGCTCTGATGTGCACATATTCTGCATGCATTATTATGGCCTCCATTTCTGCCATTTTCTTGGTATTACTTCATAGGCATTTCCTTGCTGGACAAAGCATATGCAAGTGACCAAGACAGAGCTAGCACAGAGGGTGAAGTATGGTGCTTCCTGCAGTGTTGTATAGGTGTGAAGGCACCTTGGAAGAAACCATGAAGAAAGAAAAGACACTATTAAACACATCATCGATACTATTACATACACCATCTGAGTAGGAGATGACTGGCCATCAGTTGAATGTTACCCACCTGAAACTTTGGATTCCATAGTACAAAGTGTGTCTTGGGGCAATAAAAGATTTTTTTTCAAATGGATGCAGAAACTCAGCTCTAAGCTAGGACACTAATTGGGTTAGCACAGTTTTCCTAATGTTGCATTCATGATACTACCTGGCACATGTGTGTATTAACTATAATTCCGCTCCCATCATGGTTCAGTAGGACAGACATCGTGGAAAAATACAGCAGAACACATCTATGCTAGAGTAGGAGAAATAATGAAATACAGGCTGAGAAAGTGCACAGGAAGGAGAGGGATGGGCGCCAAAGAAAGTCTGCACTGGGAGGGACTGTTTACTAGATGCTAAACTATTTCAGTTGCTATATGTGCATTTATAGGGTGGACCTCAGCACTCTTAAAGGTAACGTGAAATCTTTTTACAACTAAGAAAGTCAGCACAAGAGATTGGAACCAAAAATCCCATTTCATACTCATCTCAGACTCTTCGTGCTATGTATGGGAGCCTCGAAATGGAGGACCAACATTTGTCAACCCCACAGGGAGAAAAAGATGTTCCTTATGTCTGCAGTCTAGCAATCACTTAAATTCCCCAGAAAATAGAGGGCAGAATTAGAAGAAAGGGGAAACAGGTCTTAGAACTGTTAAAAAACAATAAGGTTATGGTGTATGTGTGTGTGTCTAGAAAAATATGCAAATAAGTTTTTGGTTTAATAGGAAAAAGCTGCTCGGATTTTCTTTGAAACTGTAAAAGCCCTGAGAGAAAAGAATGAAAGAGTAGAATCTGAAAGTCTCCTCCCACAGAGCCGGGTTGAAGGATTAGTCATGGGGTGAGTTGGAGTAATAGGGTGGGTGTGAGGAGGGTGTGTTTCAGAAGGTAGTGAAGGATAGCAGTATTGGAGTATACCATTTAATCCTTTAACAAGGCAGGGCTCTTGAGCTGTTTTTACTAAATTCAGTGTAGGGTGGTAAGGGAGGGCAAAGGCTGTGTCATTTACTTACATTGACTAGTAATCCGTGAATAAGCTTCAAATGCATTTAGTAAGGAAACAAATGATGCTGCCTTTGCAGTTCTCAGCCATAATATGTAGGGATTATATAGTGGGGTGAGGAAGAGAAAATAAAGAGGGTGAATCTAAAGAAGGACTGAGAGAAACTGGGGCTTTGAGGTTTTCATGAAGGCATTTCTGTCTTTCTGAGCTTCTCCTCCTATGCCTTGAAATCATTTCTCTTCTTCTTTCTTTTAAAGACAAGATGTCATGTAGCCCAGGCTGGCCTTGAGCTACTAAGCCTCATGTCTCTCTTTCCTATGTAGTGGGGTTTCAGGTGTATGTTCTCACGACTGGACCATGACGGCTTGTTATTTCACTTGACTTACTGAATCGCATCTGTCTTCTCTACTAGGCGCCATTTCTTGAGGGTTGTCACAGTATCTTATTTGAGGTTGTTTTAGTTAACTAAATGGTGCTACAGTGACTGAAATTGCATTGATTCCCAATAAAAAGGACTATTAATTACAAAGGGTATCTATCATTGGTTACATATTTTCAGCAATGGACCTTTATGTTAAACACAGTCTATTTTGTATTCAAGAGGGCTGCAAATTACTATAGAAAATGAGTCCAAGAGGTTAATTTATAGAAGGTCATAAATATTGGGTTTTGTCTGACGGCATCTGGCTTGAAGATTTTCTTTTCCCTCCAGTACTTGGGATTGAGTTTAGGATTTTATGCTCTTCCTCTCCTGCCCCCTTTATTTTATTTTGAGGCAAAGTCTTACTAGGGTGCTTTGGCTGGCTCTGATTGTACTCTGTAACCATGTGAGGGGTGTGTGTATGTTTTTATACTTGAATGTGTTCATGTATGTGTGTGTCCACATGTGTCCACATGTGTGTTTCTGTGATTGTGTGTGTGTGTGTGTGTTGATATTAGTGTCTTCCTCAGTTTTTCTCTGTCTTATGCAACAAGCACTTTCCTGAGCCAGCTCCAGCTCCACAGGCTTTGAGCTTGTGGCCCTCCTTCCTAAGTTATTCAGGTTGTTGAGATTATACGCTTGGACTAACAAACCCTCCTGAATATTCGTGATTATATTTCCTGTCATTTTTTAAAAAGCCAAGTGAAGTATTAGTGAGCACTTTTCCCAATACTACCTAAATTGATGGATGAGTATAGGGTTGGTTTTCATCTCTCTTGGAGACATGAATACTTATATGATAATTTAAAGAAAAACTAACAATTTTATAAGGGCAAATTAAACTGATTTCACATTTTAGCTTTTCATAAAATTTCCTATGTGAGAAAGAAAACAAGCATCAAACACTTTATGTAAAACTTACATTAACATTTGAATTTTGAAATGAGCTAAGTTTTTCATGACCTCCAAAAACCTAATTAAATTTCAACAAGCAGAAGTTACCACTGAAGAGTCAGATGTGAAGAATACCAGATGATGCTTAAAAATAAATATTACACTAATAAGCATTTCAATACTATCGGTAATGCTTGATTAGTCTTCCTTGGGACATTTTACTTATACTTTAAATCCTGGATCTCAAGAAATCAGAAATAAACATATGCATGCAACAAATTAATACAACCAGTGCCAAATCTAAACCACCAGAGAATCCGATACCACAAGCCTACTGTTTAAGAAACCACCAACTTTAAAAATCGTTCCAGCATACAAAACAATAGAAATATTAGGGTCTTACTTTTGCCTTAATGAAATTTTACCTAGGCTTTGAAATACATTCAACCTGTTAACAATGTGGAAAACAAAGAATCTATTTACACCCAGCTCTTTAAAAACTTTAGGTCTTTCAGAACCTAAGACATAGTAAGTAAACAGAAGTAGTTTCTACTTTTAGGAAGGTACTTCCATTAGCAATACTGAGAAAAATAAAATTGTGTCCATGGGCTTATAGTAACTGGCAATATTTTCAACTGATCTGTTGACATTGTATTTTATAAGAAACATTTTAAAAAAAATGATTATTTTTTTTTTCTAGACAAGGTTTCTCTGGATAGCCCTGGCTATCCTGAAACTCTGTCAGAAGACCAGACTGGCCTGAAACTCAGTGATCCATCTCCCACAGCCTCCTGAGGTCTGGGATTAAAGGCATGTACTATTAAAATGAAATATCTTTAATTAAAAGAGACCTAATTTTTATTTTTAAAAAGGCTAGCAATTATTGTATTATCTATCTTGAGATCGAGAGCCACTTGGTGGATGAGAGCACTCTAGATCTTAATTGTAATTTGAACAAAAGGGTATAAAATGTTCACCCAGACATTATCCAACAACTCATGGGAAATAATGGCCATTATTATTTGCTTTATCAAAAATAAACAGTCGATGGTTACATATCAGATCATCTCTTAAGGCTGGTACTGAAGTAAGGCAATGGAGACATCCAGAAAAAGAAACTTACCTGGACTGTGTGCGTTAAGGTAGCATCTGTGTAATGTACCCACAGGCCCCTTATTATTAAGGCGTCAAATCTCCTAGAAGAGTCTTAAGTAATTTGCTATTCCTTTTTTGTTTCACTCATTAAGTAGTTTTTAATGCACCACCAAGATCCTTCACCTAGTAAAGTTCTCAATGGATCAAACCAGGAAAGCAAAGGTATCATTAGAAGCAAACCATAAATGGGAAATGTAATGTTGTGGTCCCTTCACAGTGGGAACACATTAACATAATTTCATAGCTTCAAAGACTACAATCTAAATAAATCCAGTGCATAGCTGTCGTTGTCTAGGTTTATCTTTCCTTGATGACTTGTCAATGTCAATTCCAGTATATAGACAATATAAGTAATCTTTCTGCTTATTAATAAGCAGTTTTTGTACTATCTTATATTTTATTGGCATTCTTTAGAAACTTGTTTGTTTTCTAATGAGAGCCATAAATGGGATGGATTCAGATGGGAAGGGGAGGGGAGAGGAATTAGGAGATGTAGAGGGAGGGGAACTGTAATTAGGATATACTATATGAGAAAAAAATCCATTTTCAATAAATGGAAAGAAAAATCGATAAAAGAGTGGGCTGACATGTTATTCTTGTCTTTTAGGTTGGGAGTCTAGCTGTTAATGGCTGAGCAGTCTCTCTAGCCCAGTGTATGGCTTAAAAAAAACTCTGACATAATATTTTATGTATTTACAGAAAGTAAATTGTAAACATATTGTTAGGTATATCGTATTTAATTTTAGTAAAAATATATTAAATGTATGTGTGTGTGAGTGTGTGTGTCTGTGTGTGTGAGAGAGGTGTGTGTGTGTGTGTGTGTGTGTGTGAGAGAGAGAGAGAGAGAGAGAGAGAGAGAGAGAGAGAGAGAGAGAGAGACTTGTATTTCTGTCTGTTTGTGTATGCACATGAAGGTACATGTGTGTTCAGGAGCACAAGTGCATGTGGATTTCAGGTTGACATTGGACGTGTTCCTCTATTACCCTACATCTTCTTTTTTGAGACAGGACTGTTCACTCACCCCAGAGTCGGCTGACTAAGTTTGCTGGTTAGTGAATTCCAGAGATTTGCCTGTCTCTGCCCTCATCATTGCTAGGGTGATGGGTGTAAACCCATTCTACCTGGCTTTTATATGGGTGCTAAGGATCCAACATGGGTCCTTACACTTCTGCAGCTGGCTCTTTTCCAACTGATTCATCTCCCCACTTTTCCTGAAGATACTTAAAACAGAGTTAATTGTGTACATGGTCTTCACAGAAATTATTTACTTACTTTAATGGAAAGTTACATGTAAATATTTAATTAACAAATATTAGGGTTCTGCTATGAAATATATATATATATATAAGAAATAATATAAAGCTCACTAAAACCTTGATTTCATACTGCTTATAAAGTCTTAAAGGTTATAATTTCCTTAAATACCATCTACATTATTTATGTTGGAGGGATGGACTAGATAACTATGAGGGAGATTAAAAACAGCAATTATTCTTCAGCATTATGCATTTTTTAGAATTAGTGATATACCTATTATAAACAACCGAGATAGATCTTAGATTTGTTGACTGTGTTCCTTTCTTTGTGTGCTTGCATGTATGTGTGTGAGTGTGCATGTCTGTGCTCACATGTATGGAAGTCATGAAAGCCATAAACCAAACTCAATCTACCTTGGTTTTTTGTTGTTTGTTTTTGAGACAGGGTCTCTCACTGGCATGTGGAGCTCCCTTATTAGGTTATCTTATTATTAGATGACCAGTCAGTGAGTTGCAAGGATCAGCCTGTCTCTGCAACCCCAGTGCTGGGATTATAAGCATACACACTGTTACACCCAGGTTTTCATGCAGGGCATTAGGGTTTGAATGAGGAGTGTCATATTTGCATGCAAACACTTCACCAACTGAACCATTCCTAAGCGCCCATGAACTCAATTCCCTCTATAAAAAACAATTGTCTTACATTTCCAATAATCACAAATTTGAGGTGCACGGAAACCACTTTGTATGTTGAAAATGACCTTTTGGAATGACCTTAACATACTGGCCTTAGCAATAAAAAATTGCACGTTTGCTACTGATATTGGTGCTGTATGCCATTCTACAAAATTCCTTCGGGGGTCCCTCTGAAGTGTTCAGAAGCCACATGCGTATACAGTTCTACTAAACACAGCCCTCCTGATCATGCTTTTCTATACAGAAAATCCTGTACTGGAAGGTTATTAATATTCCTGGGCATGTTTATCAATTACAGAACATGGCTCCCATATAGCCAACCAAAATAGGGCCCTCAGCAGACACAAGTCTACGGGGCTCCATTGAGGCTACATGGTATGAACAGCCTGTGTCAAAACTCCAACATCACAGTTAATTAATTAATATATATTAATTATATATACATATGATATATATATATATATATATATATATGTACACACACACACACACACACACACACACACACACACACACACACACACAGAACCTATTCAGGACAGAGCTCATTCCCTTTTAGAAGATGTTTTCCAGGAAAGGAGGGGTAAGATGCTGTCATGGTACATATGCTGGGAAGAACCCTTGCTACCTCATATTAAACAACATCTAAGACTGTTTAGCTCCTTTTGTGAATGGAAAAGCACCACCCAGGCCGTCCTCTGCCCCACTCCACCTTGCACAGGCCTACCCCCGTGCTTCATCATTTGGAGGATAGCAATAGCTGGTATTGCCTCCTGGGGACATTTGTGCTGGTTGTGACTGTCTTCCCGAGTGTCTGGGAGATTATATTTTTGGAGAAAGAACAGGAGGGCCAAGATTATCTTTTAAAGGCACGGGGCTGTGTGTAGGCACTCTAGAAATATTTTATGGATGAAAAGGGGAAAAATGAGAAAATTTGGGTGGATGGAGAAAGCGAAGGATAAAGAAAAGACCAGAGAAGGTTGGGGAGAATGAAGTGGGCCATTTATGTGCTATAGCTCTAGTCCAGCTAACGAGTGGAGCTGCGCAAGAAGATGGAAGAACGTATCACCCCAAAGAAGAGCTGTGTGCGCATGCATGGTTGAAAGCTCCAACGTGGTCGTGAGGCCTCACGACCCTCCCCTCTAGCCCCACTAAGCCTTCTCCCAATAGCCTTTCGGCCCCACCCCACTGCAGGTGACTTCCCCTGGAGGATGTCCATACAGCCTGGAGATGCACGGCTCTGATTTGGCTTCTGCCTTCCAGGAGCCTGGGGGGTGGGGGTGGGCACGCTGGCAGAGTCCACTGTCTGCTTATCCTGCTGCTTCTTTGTGCCACAACATCCCCATTCCTGCAGCTGCAGCGGCTTGGGAGGAGGCTAGACTGGCAGAGGGGTGGGGATGGCACCTGCAGTATCTCTGGAGCCTGGAGCCCCTGAGGGATTCTGGGAGTGGAGCCAGGAGACATGGATCCACCCCAGGCAGGTCTCATACAGGAGCTTCCCTTGCCTCTGGTTTGCTGATGCCTCCCAGAAACACTAAAGGTCTTAAATAAATTGATTGAGATGCACAGTACGCCAGGGAGAGCAGACTAAAAATGAAAAATGAAACATAAACCAACGAGCCGGGTTTATTAGAGGTGAGGGGCAATTGGAAAGATGAGAGGTAGAGTGTAGAAGCCCCTCCTCAGCCAGCAAGACCATCTCGTACCATATGAAAAGAACAAGGCATAGATATCTGAAGACTACAGCAGTATTGCTGAGGAAGCTGAACACTGCAGAGGAGAAGAGGATATTTGCACTCAACGTGACTTTTTTAATTGTCCCATAGACCGGAAGTTAATTGGTTTTATCTCTTTGCATGGCTCTGGGTCTCATTTCCAAATCTGTAAAACAAGAGCTTTAGAATAGATGCTGTATAAAGGACTCTGGATGATTTGAGCCTCTATACCTGTCAACCAGGAGCCAGAGAATCTGAGACCCAGCATCAATGATCATCCAATACGTGTCTCGCCCATTTCCTCTGCCGCTTACTTATCAATGCAGAGCAACACATACACAGGTCACTGAACCAATGCCAACTCAGAGATGGCAACGAGCATGGCTCAAACGTGACCAGGATTGGTCTTTCTGCCCTGGAGTAAGGAAGAAGAGAGGCTGTGTGATGTCTATTTTGGATATCCAGTGAGAGGCTATTCTCGAATTTTCTATCCCAAATTTTATGCATTGGAGTAAATCACATATTCCTTTGAGGGGCTGAAAATGGCAGGACTGATCAAACCATCAAAAGATGCACAAAATGTTTCTTTCTCCTGGTTAGGGGCACATTTATTTATTTTCATCCCAGAGATCAGATTGACTTTTCTGTGGAAATATAGTACACAGCAGCCCCTCTTCTCTTGTCTGCCTCATACTAGTCTGCCAATCTGCTTCAATGCAGCATTTTTTTCTGGGGTTTTTTAGCTCTCCAGTCTTGGTGAGACCTTACACTGGTGAGTAAGGTCTACAATGATGCAGACCCCCACCCCCACGCCACACACAGATGGAGACACTTTAAATGATAATGAGCTAAAATGAGTTTGCACAAGTTTAATTTTAAATTTGTCTCAGCCTAAAATTCTTTTAAATTGAGAAAAAAAAAATAGGTAGAAATAAAAGTCCCTGGCTTCCCGAGCCTTCAAGTGGGACGTGGCTCACAGACTGTACTTTGTGCCTTCCACACCCACCAGCAATTCTATCTCATTTTAGTCTCCAAAATATGGACAGGAGGGCAACTCTGGAAAAATGGATTCCCACTCTGGCATCTCACTGAGTACATTCGTGCAGAGATGAGCTCGCTCCCTCTCCTTGCCTGTGAGAAACATCCCCGAATCTCTACCCCCTCCCTTACACGTTCTCACACCCTGGAGGATATTCTTCAGTGATCTGTTTTTCCCCCAAACTGGGTTTGACCTTGTGAAGACCCTTCTTCCACTTTCCGAGCTAGGAAGAACCCAATTTAAGTTAAAAACACAGAACGACCTTTTCTCCTTTAAGGCAACATCACCAAATGTAACATGCCAAGGGGGTGCAGTTCCCAGCCCTGCATTCCGGAAGGCGAATGCGGAATGCAGAGTCAGGTAGCTAGTTAGGTCCTCACCCAGCCACTCTCGACTATGCTCAAAATTAAAGATGCTGTACAACAGCTTTCCTTTTTTCTTAACAAGTCATCATTGTGACAAATAGAGAAAAGAAAAAAAGAAAACAGCATTTTCCAAGTACTAACAATATACTTGTGCGCCTAACTCCTTGTGTTTTAAACCCTAGCATCCCGCATAGCAACCAATGGTGATGCCCACACCAGCCTGTCCACTCAGTTTTACTTAGCAAACACCTTTTGTGCTTCTCCACCGTGGAAAAAAATGGTGCACCAATCTCACCTATGACAGGTTGGCACTTAACTGCAACCGCTCAATAGTTTTATCAGCAACGGGGAAAACTTCACAATCGTTTAATTAGCTCCTTAAGTCCGTCTAAGGAAAACCACTTATTTGCAGTCTTATGCTAAAAAAGCGCCCAGTCTCACCTGTCTGAAATCTAGCCTAAGTCCCCGAACACGCCGCATATAAACATTCCTTCCCCCACCGCATTATCCCAAAAGGTCCCCTATGAACCAGCAGCACATTCCGACCCACTAACGTTAACCAAGGCAACTGTCACCATGCATTTAGTCGCATCTATGCAAAGCAAAATACGTGACAATAGCCAAAGCCTCTTTTGACAATCTGCTGCGCCTCACATGCAAAAAAATGCAATGAAGATTATATTTTCCACTTACAGTTATAGCGCTGTGCACCGTCACTTAAGGAAAATGATAAAACTCAACAGTTCTTTCAAAAAAATATATATTTAATTTAGGCTAACCGCTAAACCGTCTCTGAGAGTGGTTCTCTCTCGCTCCTTTTCTAGGAGCTCCGGGCTGCTTAAATCCCTCTTGGATTGCGCCTTGCAAACCCAGCGGCCGCTGCAACACGCTCGGGTGAATCTCTGCTGCAGATTGGGAATCCCATAGAAAACCTAGGGTCCCTGGAGCTGCGTGCGCAAGCGCGCGAGCCTCCACCTCTCTACTCCTCCCGCCCCCTCGTTTCTCTCTCCACCCTCCTCCCGCCGCTCCGCAGCCCAGCCTGGAGAGTTGTGACCAAAAGCCGCTTGGCGATGGCGCATGCTCAGATGCAGGGCTAGGAGTTTTTGCAGATTCCCAGGCTCCGGATTTTAGCAGACATTCTAAAGGAGATTGGGGAAAGGAGCCCGGCTAACTCGAGCCCCTGCACCCGGATGACCATGAGGTAGGGCGGATGGTATTCATTCACCACGCCCTGATATTCTGGGGCCAAGTGACTGAAAGCTATGCCAGAGGAGACAAGAACACGTGGGCTTGTTTTCCCAGCCGCTCTCAGTTTTAGTTCGGCCTTTGGCCACCTCTTGTCAGACTGTAAGATGAAGAGAACTGTAGAAATCGCGGGAGAAGGCCTCCAGGTGGGCCATAAGCCCCGGTCCTTGCACCACTGAGAGAATGACTGACTGGCGAATGGGAGAGTCAAGTGCCTGGTGACTGGGCCATGGAGGAGCACTGTGTGTTAAAGAGAGCCGGACTCGGCTGTTGAACCTTGGTGTCTATCGACAAATGCTGAAAAGTGCCATCTGTATACACAAAGCACATATGTACTGAAGATACTCTTTGCATTGGGCAAGAGGTGTGCAGAGAAAGCGGTCAATAACCCTTCAGATCCAGGTTGAAGGTTCGGGGTTTCACATTCTTCATCCATAAGGTGCTCCCGAAATGGCTTTTGTCTGCCAGCTCTACCCCGATGCCCACTGGCCTGCCAAAGCCTAGAAAACTTGGCAAAGAGTAGTGCCTAGTAAATTCTGGTGGCTGCTCTACCTGGAAAGCAAGGATGAATTCTCAAATGCTTTCAACTGATGGGTTTCTCCATTTACTGTTTCGTTCACTCTCCGATTTTTCTTTGGAGGTACTGCCCTGTGTTTCGGGGTTGATGATGGCATTTACGAAAATCCCTCTAGAGGTTCATTCATGTGGGAACTTCATTTTCCAGGGAAGGAAGGTCTGGGAACCTAATGAAAACCAGTGTTTTCCTTTATCCCGGTGCTCTGCATTTTGCCTATGGTCCTTTACACACCTTGGTAAATTCAAAGAAACTGCAATTCCTAGAGCGCCCCTGGTGGCCAACCAGCTCTAAACCGGTTGCCAGGCGGCTGCGGACTCCAAATTGGGAGAGCAGCTTGGAATGCATTTGAAGCTACTAAGACTGAGCAAGCAGAGAGAATCTGGCCACAGAAGCTGGGAGAGGGTCTCAGGACAAGGCACTAAGGAGGTTCAAAGCTAAACCCACCCAACTCAGGAATGAATGCTCTTTCCAGGCCAGACTCCTCAGAAAGGTGCCAAAGACAGATAGCGCACTTTCGGGAATCCCAGGACAGAGGTAGTGTCCATCCCCTCCCTGCAGAGCGCTTTCGCTAGGTGTGGGTGACAGTGGAAACCCGGGGCTCGGACAAGGGGCGCTGCAGAGCTGAGCGCGGAACGAATCTGGCGGGCGCCCGCCCTGCACTCCCAGGCCGCAGTGCGCACTGCGCAGTAAGGCAACCCCGCGGGCTAGGCGCGTTCTTTCAGTTTCTCAGGTAGGGCCTGTAGCTGAAGTCACGTCTGGATAAGTCGCTTTTGTTAGGCAGGGAGACCGCTTAGGAGGGTATTCAAAGTAATGCCCCATCTTTTGTCGATTTTCCCCAGTGAAGCGGTCTAGTGTCTCCTTGGAGAACAGCCAAAGCACTGCAGTCTGTATTAACTGAAGGGGTCATGATGGTATTTCGCAGCTTTTAACCAGACCAACCTGCTTATTGAGTCCCCGAGGTACCACTGGTGACAACATTCAGTTTTAGATAAATTACTTTGCTTTTGTGCTTAGGGAAAAAAAATGCACACGTGTACTTTGTAGATTTGACTTTAGTTGCTTGTTCTCAGAAGGCAGGCTGTTGGTTGTATTTTCAGAAATAATTCCATTGAATTCCACAGCGTTGTGTGGTGTCCTAAGTATGGCATTTTAATCTAGTCTTCACTTACACTGTTATGTCCATTAATAAAAATTAAGTGGTTTTTATTGAGTTATGGGTGTGTGGGAGGGTGACCAGCTCTAGAAGACAGTAAACACCAGCCTGCACCGTTGGAAAGATGTCCACTCTTCAGGATTTTAGAATCAATTCTGAGATAGGAATGTCCAGGGTTCTTACACCGTGAGGGAGTCCGCTATTGCTGTCTCCTCCTGCATGAAATGCAGGTGTCCCTAGTGAGCACGAGCTAGAGCAGAGATGTGTAGCCCAGAGATGGATGCCACGTACCTAAGGATACAGGACTGAATACAGCCTCAGGTTGACTGAGGCGTGTCATTTACACCACACCACTCCTTAAGATCAAAAAATCAATTGGCTGCTCTTAGAGTTGGGTGTTTGGGATGACTGTGGGGTGGGGTGAGTGTAAAGGATGCTAGTCAGGAAGATAGTATCAGAAGGAAGGCGCTGTTGTTTGTCACGGGTGCTAGATGAATCCTCAACTGATCAGAAACAATTGAGGGGTCATTTTTCTTTTCCTCTTTTCAAATTATAGTCTTAAAATTGGACTGCATAGCGACAAATTATAAAGATGCATTTATGAGATACAAAATGATGCTATTTTGCTATTCTATATGTATGTATACATACAATGTAAAACGACCGACTCAAGCTAATTAGCATATTCATCACCCCAGATACTACCAAAGAATAACTGAAACTTATCTTCTCAACATTTATGTATAGATTTTTTTTTTTTCCGGTTTTACTTTGTAGACCAGGGAGACCTGGAATAGGCTTTGTAGCCTAGGCTTGGCTTGAACTTGCAACAATTCTCTTGCTTCAGCCATTAAAATATCAAGATCACTGGAGGAAGTACTGTAGCATCTTGACAAATTATATTCCTTAGAGAAGATTCTAGAACTTCTATCTGTTTTTTTCTAGATTAAAATAAACAAACAAAACAAAACCAAGAATAACTTGTAAGTAAGTATACACAACCCCATTTAATATTCCCACCAACTTTAGGAGTAGCAGGGGAATGCTGCTGGATACATGAAATGCCATCAGGACAAGCAATCAAAGCTGGTGGGTCTGTGACCTCATGCTGACATTGTTTCTTTGAAATGCTTGTGCATAAAATACATAAGCTAGCATGGCGCTTAAGACATGACCGTATTCAGAAAACTAGGAGAAAAACTAAGTGAAGGACCTAGCAAGGAAATGAAAAGGGACAGAAGTGTAAGTTAATTTAGTCAGTGGGCAAAACTCATTTAAATTGACAAAGAAAAGGTGCAGTTATTTGTGTGTGTGTAATTCATAGATATAGTGCCAAGCAAGTCATTTAAATTAGCACACCTACAGCTGTCTTCATCAAACCATCACTGAACTCCTATGAGTCTCATCTTCTGACTCAAATCCGTCCTTCACATCACGGCACTGTTCAGGCTTTCATCATTGTCCGAGATTAGTTTTTTTCATTCATTTTTTTTGGTATGTATGTTGTATGTAGACATGTTTGCAGGTGTATGCATGTGTACATATCCACATATGGACATGCATATGTCAGAAGTCTTGCTTGAATATCTTTCTTAGTCACTATTGACCTCATTAATTGATTCATTCATTCCACCTAATTTTATTTTGAAATGGGGTTATTCACTGAAACAAGGGTTGACTAATTGACTGGACTGGATGGCTGGCAAGCCTTCAGGATCTCTTTCTCCAGCCCCTCAGCCCTGAGGTAGTAAGTTCACTGCACTCAGCTACTTTTATGTGGGTGCTGGGGAATCCAACTCGTGCATGTGGACCAAAAGACCTCCAATCTTTTTCCATTTTCACGATTATTGCAGACAGAGAAGTTCATTACCTTTGTGACTAAGACCATTATGTAGTGTCTCCTTTAAATCCAATCCAATCAAAACAGAATAAATGAAACAAAACCAAAAAAACCTCTTAGCTGAGAATGTTTCGACTCCCATGGACCCATACAAACCCCCTTCTTGCGGTGTCTTTTTAGCTCCCTGTGCCCTATTAGACTGTGGCACTTGTAGCCTACCTACTAATGTGGTACCCATGTCTCCTTTTGCAAGAACTCCTTCAGGGAAACTCTCTTTTATTTTGAGTGACCTTTAAGAGGCCTATTAATCCTTCAAGCCCGACTGAGATAGCATCCCTTAACAGAAAAATCTTTCTCCTCATAGCACATAGACATTTCACAAGGCTACTCTGAAGGACAACCAAGTACATATACAAAATACAAACCACACAGCTCTGAATAAAGATAGGCTACAATGTAATGACAAGCCAGTTAATAATTGTGAAGGAAAAGCTTAGGTTGTCTACTTTCATTTCACAAAGCAGCACAAATATGTTACATTGTTTTAAGACGGGCATTTCAACTGTATTTAAAATCTTTATGGTATGAAGAAACATTATAGGCACTGCATGAATGCCTTGGTCAAATTATTCTCATTTGAATTTGTGATCAAGTGGGGAATTCATATTCAAAATATTTGAAAACATTCATTAGCAAACTGATTCTTCATTTTAAGAATTCTTTTCTTCTTCTTCTTCTTCTTCTTCTTCTTCTTCTTCTTCTTCTTCTTCTTCTTCTTCTTCTTCTTCTTCTTCTTCTTCTTCTTCTCCTCCTCCTCCTCCTCCTCCTCCTCCTCCCTCTTCTTCTTCTTCTCCTCCTCCTCCTCCTCCTCCTCCTCCTCCTCCCTCTTCTTCTTCTTCTTTTCCTCCCTCTCCCTCTTCCTCCTCCTCCTCTTCCTCTTCCTCCTCTTTCTTCTTGAGTCAGGGTTTCTCTGTATAGCTCTAGCTGTCCTGGAACTTACTTTGTAGACTAGGCTGGCCTTGAACTCAGAAATCCGCCTCTCTCTGCCTCCCAAGTTCTGGGATTAAAGGCATGTGCCACCATTGCCCGGCTTGTTTTCTTGATGTTAGGAGTAAATTACAAGTTTCACCATGGTAAGACTCTTGCTGAAGACACCACACTTTGGTTGCATGATACAGAAAACTCAAACTGCACCTGAGCTCGAAGCTTTCTTCGTATTGCTCTCCTAGTGCATAGGGCAAGGAGACCCGAGGCAAGCTGCTGAGGGAGAAAAGTCATCCATAGCCTTATTCAGCTGTGGACACTGCGACGATACCAACCTGACAGCCACGATAAGCCCACGGCTGTGATAATGTCACAATTGGTATATGGGTCCAGCAATTGACCACATTCTGCTTGGACCTGAGGTCAACTCTGTAGGAAGGAGCTCATGTCTGGTAGTGTATGCCTGGTTAAAAACACATGAGGGACTCTACATATTGTTGCTTTGCAAAATAGACATGTTGTCAAAATGCATTCTAAATATGCATGCTTTTAGTCACAGCGCTGCTCCTGGCCTTGGATAGAGAAGCTTGTTTTGCAGAGGAAAACAGTTAATGCAGAGTTATTAGTGGCCAAGTGCTAAGAATAAATGACTGTTGAGTGCTCTCTTATAAAGGAGATATACATATTACCCCCTCTGAGGCCCAAGAAACATCATGGAAGAAGGGAAAGGAAGAATATAGGGTCTGAGAATTACAGGGAAGAGCACTGTAAAATGATGTCTTCTGGACACAGTGCGACCACAAACACACAGTAGGTAGTTTACATGCATGATATCTGCACAAGATGGGACCTGTCAACATTCCATCATGGATGGAAAAAGAATTCAAGAAACTCCACTTTTTTTTGAGAAGTGATTGGAAGTTAATGGTGACCTTTAAGAATCCTATTAATCCTTCAAGTTCAACTGAGATAGCATTCCTTAACAGAAAAATATTTCTCCTCATAGCACATAGACATTTCACAAGGCTACTCTGAAGGACAACCAAGTACATATACAAAATACAAATCACACAGCTCTGATTAGAAATAGGCTACAATGTAATGGCAACCCTTTTAGTAATGAATTTTCCTCAATGCTGTGACCAATGGTACGTTTCCCAAACTCTGGCAAATATGTCTCACCCTCCCACCCCACTCATAAACCCAGTGGGTAGCAATTTAAAAAGACAACATGAAAGTAGAAGGGGAGATTATCAGAAATAATAAAGAGTTCACAAGGAGAAGGAGGGGTAAAGAAAGAATAATGGAGATGAATATGTTCAAAATGCATTGCATGTATATATCCAATTGTCAATATTGTATGCATGTATGAAATTGTCACAAAAGAAAATTTCAAGATAGAGAAATCCTCTTCCCCTGTCCCCCAACTTCATGTTCTCCTTCATCTTTTTTTAAAAAAATAGTTTGTACTGCTCATGTACTCATGGGTGTAGGGCCATTCAGTACAACATGTTGACTTACCACACACCATCGAACAAAACAGACTTTTCCTCCCCAAGAAGTCATAATTGCCTTGATCTTGTTCAGTTTTTTTTTTGCAGGCGACCACAGTTTCTGTGAGTTCTTGAGTTGGAAAGGAGGTGAATATAGTCAAAATACATTGCATAGCACTCAAAGAATGACTACAATTATAGTATTTTTTAAACACAGGAAAAAAAGCTACAAGATTTCCCACCTCCATGTTTGCATGTCTACTATATTGCCATTGTTCAGATCTTGTGTATGCAGTCACTGTATTTTAAAGTTGTATAAAATAAAATGAATGTACAACCACTCTGGAAATCAGTCTGGCGGTTCCTCCGAAAACTGGGCACCTCACTTCCAGAAGATCCTGCTATACCACTCCTGGGCATATACCCAGAGGATTCCCCACCATGTAATAAGGATACATGTTCTACTATGTTCATAGCAGCCCTATTTATAATTGCCAGATGCTGGAAAGAACCCAGGTGTCCCTCAACAGAAGAGTGGATACAAAAAATGTGGTATATCTACACAGTGGAGTACTATTCAGCCATTAGAAACAATGAATTCATGAAATTCTTAGGCAAATGGATGGAGCTAGAGAACATCATACTAAGTGAGGTAACCCAGACTCAAAAGGTGAATCATGGTATGCACTCACTAATAAGTGGATATTAACCTAGAAAACTGGAATACCCAAAACATAATCCACACATCAAATGAGGTACAAGAAGAACGGAGGAGTGGCCCCTTGTTCTGAAAAGACTCAGTGAAGCAGTATAGAGCAAAATCAGAACAGGGAAGTGGGAAAGGTTGGGTGGGAAAACGGGGAGGGAAGGGGACTGATGGGACTTTCTGGGAGTGGGGGTCCAGAAAAGGGGAAATCATTTGAAATGTAAATAAATATATCAATAAATTAAAAAAATAAAATGAATGAATAATTTATGAGAGAAAATCTGTTGTTTCATAACTCTTACATGACTTCACAATCTTATATTATTTGATCTCTAGATATCAGTATCTTTACTTTTATAATTTCAAAGAAAGACCATATGAGAACACTTTCTAAAGTTTATACACTTATACTGTTCTTGAAGTAGGTGTGTCTGAGTAAACTAATCATATGTCTCAGTTTCTCTTCTGAGGCTGCAGAATGGTTTTTTCATTTCTATCTTTCCTGAGTCCTAGTTCTTATTTAGAATCACAAGAATATTCAGTAGTGGATTCAAGTTTAAAACGAATGTGAATTATTATTACCCATACTTCCAGAAGACAAAATAAAATTATTTGGCTCAATTTTTTTTGGCTGGGATACAAGAACACATAAAAAATACACAGACATTTTATTAACCATTTGTGACTGAATTCCATGGAAAAGTTAAACTGGGAAGCCAAAGCACTTATCGAAGAGCTTTTAAAGCACACATCTATCTGTCTGCCTGTATGTCTGTCTATCTATCTATCTATCTATCTATCTATCTATCTATCTATCTATCTATCTATCCATCATCTATCTTTTTTCAGAACTCAGGAGTATAGGAATATTTTTAATACAAATTACTTAAAATATAGAAAAAAGTAAAGTTTTTCATTGGCAATTCTTAAAAGTACAGCTTCTAAGAAAGTCTAATCACACCATTTACTCTGTCATTTAAGACTGGTTTGTTATATTTTGCATTTTAATCAAACAATATTAAAATAAAACCAGTGAAACATCATTTAAAACCAGGGCAGGTTCAGTTTTATCTGGTGTGGTGGTCTGAATGAGAGTGGTCCCCATAGGCTCATTCATACATTTGACTGCTTGGTCCCTAGTTGGTGGAACTGTGTGGGAAGGATTAGTGGGAGTGACCATGTTGTAATATTGAGGATAGACTTGAGGTCTAAAACCTATGCTATTCCCAGTTAGTTCTCTCCTTTTTATCTCCTGCTTATGGATCAAATGAGAGCTCTCAGCTACTGCTCCAGTACCATGCCTGCCTGCTTGCCTGCTGCCATGTCTCCCACGCACCCTCTGGAATGATTAGTCTCAAATTTCTTTTTTTTCTATAAGTTATTGCCTTGGTCATGAAGCCTGTTTATAGCAATAGAAAAATAATTAATATATGTATCTTATGTAAATAAAATTTTTATGTATTATTTTATCAGAAGACAAAATTGCACTCCTCCATTTTGTTTTATTTTTAATTTTTTAAATCACTAGGGCAATAAAATAAGTCTAATTGGAGGTAAAGAGAATTGTAAGAAAAGTTTTTATAATCACATCAGACTATGGGCTTACCAAAAAAAAAAAATTGCCAAGGACATGGAAATAGTATTGATTTGAAGATGCCAGGGGGAGGTGAAGTGGAAGTTTCTGGTTGTGTCATGTGATGCAGATTCACATGGTGTTTTGCTGAGGCAAGACCTGTGGAAGGACTATGATGTTTGGAGAGAGTATAAATAGGACTAAATAGACAGTGACAGGGCACCTGCATAGCTAGCCTTGTAAAACTTTCTTGGTCTCCTGTCTCTGCAGATCTTCAACTGAGTTCAAATCCCAGAACTTGCATAAAATCCTAGAGTTAGTATTTGAAATTCTAGAAGAGAAGGAGAAGGAGACAGAAGAATCCCCAGAAACTCCTGCAGCAGCTGCCCTGGAGTTTGTAGTGGAAACCCAGCAAGGACACCAGAGGCCATCCTTTGCCCTTCATGAGCTTGATTGCATTTACACATAGAAACTCAATAAAAACACATGGTAAGTATGCAAACAGGAGAAAGAAGTTCGCTTTGGGATGGGTTTGCCGTCTGGAAAGCAGTGTCTCATCCACATAGAAAAGTCAATAGACATTAGGCAGAGATGAGACTTTGGTGAGAGGTCTGTGTTGGGAATACAGAACTAGCAGTTACTCACAGGCAAGTAAAGAGGTGAGGACATGGGTGTTGATGGTACTGGAATGAGTGTAGAGAGGAGGGGTGGAAGGGTGAAACATTAGGAATCAGGTAAATTTGGAAAAAGGAATTTGGTTGTGTAAATTATAGTCAGCACAAACACACTGATTGTGGGTTGGGTTAGAGAATAAGATAAGGTAATGCATTAAAATGTAGGAATTCTTGAATATATTGCACGCTCTTATTCCTGTTAATAGACTAATAAATAAATATAGACATAAATAAATAACAAAAATTAGTAACAGTGTGGTCAGATGACTAGATTCAATTACAGGTACCAGCTTTAGAGTTGTAGAATATTCACATTTGAGTTTTACCAAGAAGACGTATTATTATCTGCTAGGATAATTGTCAGGGTTATTATTCATAAATGTGTACAGCCTAAGAATAAACCTATAACAGCCACAATCTCCTAAAATCTTGCTCCCTGGGAAGAACATGAAAAATTTCACATCTTGTTCTGTTTGAAAAACAAATAATTGGAACTTGAGAGTGAATCCACTCTGAGAGCAGCTGGAATCTGATGGATTAAGGGCACTGTCAAAAGGCACAAGTTTATTCCATTGTCTGTAGGCATCTAATTTAAATGATTAAAAATAGACCTTCTAATGCATTTTCTTGTTATTTAGGGTAATAAACATATCTAAGCGAACGGGCAGTTAATTGTATTATTTCTGCTTGTATTTATTTACCCTAAAAACTGTGAACAGTTGGCCACTTCAGTCTAGAGGAAAAAATACAGTCACTGTACTCTGCTTCTGTCGTATGGACTTCTGGTTCTCATAGTAGGGGTTAAATGTCATCCAGCAGTCATTATGTAACTTGAAGGGTCACTTTAATGGGGAAAGCACTATTCAGGGATATTCAGGGAATCTAGACAAAGTGATGATACTGGGAACTCAGGGGAGTGGGTTTCTTGTTTCTTTCTTTGGATGTTTCCGTTTGGTCTTTCCCATAATGAATAATGTGCTATTCTTTGTTGGTTTATTTTTTGAAATTTTGTCTACCTATCTGTCTGTTTTAGTTAGGGTTTTACTGCTGTGAACAGACACCATGACCAAGGCAACTCTTATGAGGACAATGTTTAATTGGATCTGGTTTACAGGTTTAGAGTTTCATTATCATCAAGGCAGGAGCATGGCAGCATCTAGGCAGGCACAGTGCAGGAGGAGCTGAGAGTTCTACATCTTGTTCTGAACTCAAACAAGAGAAGAGTGACTCCCACATGGCTAGAAGGAGGGTCTTAAAGCTCATGCCCACAGTGACACACTTCCTCTAAGAAGGCCATGCCTACTCTACACAAGTCTATACCTCCTAAAATGCCACTCTCTCAGCCAAGCATATTCAAACCACTACACTGTCTGTCTGTCTGTCTGTCTGTCTATCTATCTACCTAATTTATTTAGTGTGTATATAGTATATGGATGTGCTTACTTTGGTGTGTGCCGCTGTGCTTATGGATGCATCTGCACATGTGTGTAGGTGTGTGGAGAGGTCAAAGGTCCAAGTTTAATGCCTTTCTCAATAACTCCATTATATTTTTTTCTAGACAGAGTCTCTCTCACTGAATCTGGAGCTCGCTGACTGACTAGGTAAACTGGCCCCTGAGATCTTGGGATCTGTCTGTTTCTACCTTCCTACCTGGTGTTGGCATTGCTAACAGACACTACCATGCCTAACTTTTTACATGGACACTCAGTAGGGTTCTAAACTCAGGTTATCATGTTTGAGGGGGCAAACATTTACCAGCTGAGCCATATCTCCAGCCTCTGGTGGTATGTTTTATTTAATAGTGTAACTGTGTAGAATGGTGCTAAAGGTGAATCTCCCCAGTTTTGTGACAAACTGTATACCCTCAGAAGAGGACAGCACTCTCTGGGGTGTATGATGATACTGTCTGTATGATAAGCTCCGAGTAGAATAAGTGACATGCTGTCATGGTCAGTGATCACACCAAATCCCATTTCTACATTGAAGAAGAACAGGGCCCTTAGATAAAATTGAGTAGGGCAACAGTCTCCAAAGAAATCACCCCAGACTCACTCAGAGTGTTCCCATAGCAACAGGAATGACCTGTCTTTTTCTGTAGTATTAAGAATCCCTTTCAGATTTGTACCCCAAATGAGGAAGTTTGCAATGGATTAAAAGATTTCCATGGAAAAATACGGGTTATAACATATAGCTAAATTCCTATAGTCACCTATAGCCAACATTTCAGCTTATATTTTAACATCTTAGTTACATCTTAGGTTACATAAGGTCTTTCTTGTTTCTCCTAGAACAACATTTCCTCCCCCCTTGATACCCATTTCAGTGGACTCATGATATGTAGAATAGTCAACAAAATTAACCAGGATAGCAAGTTCTTTTTGATTTTATATTCACCTTTATTATGAAGCAGAAGCTGTGGGCTAGAGTTCTTCCTTGGATGGTTTAAATTGTCAGGGTCCTGGTCCAAGATAGACCTCCACAATTATTTGGTGAAGTAATTTTTCTTTTTCTTTATGTATCATGTTCAGTGAGCTATTTTTCTGTGATTTTATAATCTAGCTGAATTAATCCATTGGAATGTCTGGCTCTTTATAAGGAAACTTGGTGTGGCACGCAAACTTTTGCAAATGGCAGACAAGCATTCTACTACTAAACAACATAGCTACCCCAATTCTGACAATTTGAAAGACTCTCCTGGTCTGGAAGAGATGACTCAGGACTTAAGAACACTAGCTGTTCTTCCAGAGCATTGCTCACAACTGCCTGGAACTCCATTTGGAGAGGACATGATGCCCTCTTCTGGTCTCTGAAGGTCCTCATACACAGTCACTGAAACACACAGACACTCCGATACACACATGCATGACACACATAAATAATAAAAGAAATCTTAAAAATAGTATTCTTACAAATTAAGAATCATTTTATTTTATAATTGGTATACACAATGTTGTTATATAATTTTATTACTAAAATGTATAAAAAACAATTCTCCTTATGCTGACTTTAAAGAGAAAAAAAATTAAGACAACTTCATTTATTTTAGCTTTTTTATTGCTCAACAAATTGTAATTGTAAATAATTATATGCATTTGTTCTTAAAATTTATATACATATTCATTTATTAAACACAATGTTATATCATAATAAGCATCTATTGGAAGAATCTGAGATGGTCTAGTAAGTGATTATATTTCTTATTAAGCAATACAGGTTGTGCAACATATAATGGAATATATTTAGAATTACCTAAATAGAGTGTGACTTACTGTTTGAGTTAATTTCTCTGTAATTAGATTGTAAAAAAGGAACTTGGATTTGATAGAGGGAATTTCTAAGTTTATTTGACAGGGCAACTGTGTTTACAGTTGGCAATAGATGCAGGAATCATCTTTTGGCAAGCAGTGTAACCGTTTGAAATCCAAGAAATATGCTTACATCCTGCTTTAAGCAGGTGTGTGTGTGCATGTGTGTGTGTGCTTGTGTGTACATACTTGTGTGCATGTGCCAGGCTTCATTTTTCTTCATTTGCTTCCTTGGAGCTGATTCTAGACTTCTAAAGACTTTGTAAAAGTTTAAATAGTCTTCCATTTTATTCTTTATGTGAATATTTCCAGCCATAGTGAAAGTCTACATGCTGGTTGAGTTAAAAACTCTTTCCTACATTCATACACCCATTCTTCATACTTTAAGATAAATTTTCATTTATATTTAAATCCTATTTATTCTACATATTACCCATTGGTATTCATTTAAGCCAGCCAAAATATTGTCTACAATATGGAAAGTTTTGTGCTATAAATGTTGGATGTACAAAGGCAAAAAAGGGATAGAGTATAGTGTGTACAACTGATCATTGTAGAGTTCTGAGTATTATGGTAGATGTCTGCAAAGCTATAAGGATATGGATGAATAGTTGCTTAGTATAGAGATAAAGAAACAGTAAGCTTTGAGTGAATGAGTGAATGAATATATATTTTATAAAGATTAGATGCTGGATACCATTACTTCTGTAGTCAGCTAAGTCTTTAGATTATTTTCTCCCTTTCTTTAGTACCTTCAGATATCTTCATTGTGGCACTTACTGGTTTACTGACATGTGTGTGCATGTCTCCCTCCCATACTGTAAGTATTGGAAGAAAAGGAGCTCTTAATTTTAGCCAATCTCACCTAAAACCACTGACTGTGTAACTCTGGTGTCCTGCGATGTCTTCTGAATGGAACAACTAAACAAAAACACAGACGTGTGAGACTTGAAGGAGCTTTGCATTACAAAGTGTGATAGACAGGAGGGTAGAGTGGAGTGGCTGGAAGTAACGCTAGCATAGAGCTCTCAACCAAATTGAGAACAGCCTGATTTCTAGGCCATGCATTCTTCAATATCCTTTAATATGCACAACTTCCATCAGAATGCATTCTTTTGTGTAGTGTGGTGTGTGTAGATCAAGTGTGTCAGATGTTTTCCTCACTTATTATTCCACTTAATTAATTAATTAATTAATTATTGACAAAATCTCTTAGGAGCTAACTGAATTGGCAACCCTGTCTAGTTAGCAAGCTGAAGTTATCCTTTTTTTCTTCATGTCCTCGGCATTTGGGATTACCAGTGCATGCCAGCATGTCTTACCTTTTATGTCCTTGATGGAGATTTGAATCCACCTTCTCATGATTGTGCAGGAAGCTTATTGCCACTTGAACCATGTTTCCAGGCCCAGCCCTACCTAGCTTTTTCCCTCTCTCCATTCCTCCTCAATATATATATTGTTTACTTCAACACCAGACCCACTTCTTGTACATTAAAAATCATCAAAGACTTAAATCAAAACATCAAATCAGATGAGAGTGCTATTCAATGGTTATTAATTGATAGACATGGCTACACTGTGCCCTAGAGGTAAAGGTCCCAGCAGGTAAAGATGGGATAATCCCTGGCAACCAGAGTCCCATATACAGATTCTACATGGTAGAAGAGAACCAACTGATGGGATTTTTTGATGTGAGCAGACTCACCCTAAGTGCAGGTGATACATGTAAGAAATAAACCTTTGCTTATTTTCTACCTCCCTTATGCTTGAAAACAAGTTCTTCTACCCTGATGCTGCCTTAGTTGTATTCTTCTGACAATATTAGAACAAGATTCTGCAGCTTTTAACATGAAGACTAACAGCTCTTCCCAAAATTCCAAGCCTTCAGCATCAGATTGTGATTGCTATAACATTCAGCCTTGTGAAACAAGCAAGTACTAGCTATACTCTCAGCCTCTCTTGTGTGAGTTAGCCATTGTTAGATGACCCAGAGCATAAGTAGGTGAATCTACTAGACCTATTTAAATACATATTTTTCTATGAGTTTTATTCTTTTAGAGACCCATGAATAATATACAAGAAGGAATGGAAGGCAAAAAAATATTTTGAAGTTTGTTTTAGTCAGTGTTATATTACTGTGAAGAGAAACTATGACCTTGACACCTCTTGTAAAGTATTTGAGGCTTGCTTATGGATTCAGAGGGAAGTAGTGGAGAGTTCTACATCCAGATCTACAGGGAGAAGAAAGAGAGAGATCCAGGGCCTCACTTGGGCTTCTGAAAACCCAAAGCCCAACAAACAAACATTTTCTCCAACAAGGTCACCCCTACTCCAACAAGGCCACTTCCTAATCCTTTCCAAATAGTGCTACAACCTGATGACTAAGGATTTAAATATCTGGGCCTATGGGGCCATTCTTATTCGGCCATCACAGAGTTTGTTTTAGTCAGTTTTTTCAATTGCTGTGATAAAACAATACCAAATGCAACTTGGGGAAGAAAAGTTCAGTTTGTTTTCTTACACAACCCATTCCCATCATTAATCATAAAGAAACTGGCTTTGTAAAGACCAGTAGAGTCCAATGGAGGTAATTCCTCACTTGGGAATCTGTCTAAGCAGATATGTTCAGGTTTGTGTCAAGTTGACAAATTGAACAAAACAAAGCAAAACAAAACAACAACAACCCACAACCCTTTAAGTTAGACTTTGTGTATCTTTTTTTTTTTTATAGCTTATTGAGCCAAAGGGTTTATTGGAGTCACTTATAGAACACAGGTGACTGAAAGGACTCTGCTCCACAGCTGCTTTTCTTGTAGGCAGCTCTGCAAGATCCACCTCAGCCCAACAGCTGTGGACTCCCTGTGTAGCCTGAGAGAGGCTTGTGAGTCTGACAACTGTCCTGGGCTTCCTGGGATTTGTAAGTCTCACTCTTCCTCAGAAGAGGAAGTGTTTCAATTCAGAGGAAATAGCTACATCGTAACTGTTTGCTTTTTCTTTTCTTTTCTTTTCTTTTCTTTTCTTTTCCTTTTTTTTAATTGAATATATACTTCATTTACATTTCAAATGTTATACCCTTTCCCGCTTGGTTTCCCCTCTCCCTGAAAATGTGTATCATCTTAAAGCATCCAAGTATTCAATGAAGTTCTAAAGTAAAGAAATAAAACAATTCTTATTTTATTAAGAAAATGCTTGTGCTAGTATTATGCAATTGAGGAGAACCTAATAAAACAAAGAGAAGCTCATTATAGGGGATTATAAAGGAATGGTGTGGGATTGAAATACAGATAAAATATTTTGAATAAATCCTGGGCCTTAATGTCAAGGTCACATTTTGTGTAGAGTCAAGGTGTTGGGTACTGGAAAACAACAGCAACTAGGCAGAAGAGATAACACTAACAGTTTTTAGTTTAAGGGAAAGGTTGGCCAAAAAAAAGCTGCACTAAAACTGGAAGAGGAGGAGACTGCTCTTGGTTTGAAACATCTACAGATACATTGTTTCACTTTAACGGACATGTGATGCACCACTATTTCTCCGCTGAAAGACTCCTGAATGTAAAGATATACACAGTATCATATTTTAACTGTTTCCCAAACGCTGCTTTCCTTCCACTGTCAAAGGGTGCTGAGTCTGCAGGTTATCTGCCCAGGGATTCAGAACAGCTGGGGTGAAGTAGAGAGACTTCCCTGTAACTCAGAAGTTACAGGAAACTTAATGGTGGTAGGGACTGGCCAGGTGGAGAAAGAATAGCACATTGAGAACATGCATGGACTAGAATGGTACCAAATAAACAAACATTCTGAGGCATGTTGTTAAAAACACACAAAGAAACAAACAACCAGCACAGAGTAGAAGAAGATAATGGAAGTCTTCATCGATGAGACAAGTCACGCCGAGAACATTGGCATTAAGCACTGGCATCCAAACATAGGGAATGAACTCTGAATGGTTCTGACAGGCGCCAGCGCAAAGCTCCTTAGTGGGGCTTATCTCGTGAACTCAATCAGTGTTTCTCTTGTTCAGTTCAGATCTGAACTGTAATAAGACACCCGGCTGAAAGGAAGGAGACAGGTGCTGCCCTGGAATCTCAGTTTACTGTTATTAAAAGAGACAAGTACTTTCAAAGGACAGGGAGGTAAAATGATACAGAGAGGTGTGACATCTGAGATGAGCTTTCAAACAAGCCTCAGCTATGAGTGTATAACCTTCTGTATTTCTTACATTCCATTTCCTTTTGAGGTAGCATTTAAAATGAAAAGGAAAAAATA
Organism: Apodemus sylvaticus; assembly: GCF_947179515.1. Lineage (NCBI taxonomy): Eukaryota > Metazoa > Chordata > Mammalia > Rodentia > Muridae > Apodemus > Apodemus sylvaticus. Next base: position 106,936,474 of record NC_067477.1, on the reverse strand, counting down.
TAAATAGTAACTAGAATAGGCATTATTTATAAATGGAAGTGGTCATTAGTGAAATTTTAAATATGTGAATAGAAGAAAATTAACCTATTTCAGTCTCAATTGCTGTATATTTCTTCAGGATATACCTGTATATACATACATATTCACACATTTATATCCATATCTATGCAGATGGGTGGGAAGAAAGCCTTAAACATTTATCTTAATAATGCCTTGGATGTAGTTCGCAAATAATTTATTGAATTGAGATTTACCACATTGATATTTTGACTTCTAGTCCTTAAAAGTGCATAGTTGTTAAATAATTGTGTGGTGGAGGGCTTAGAAAAGAGTATGTTCTTGTATTTTCAAAGAAAATACAGTATACATTGAAGCAGTTATCAAGAAGACTGATGTTTATGCTCACTTAACAGTAACTACATGTTTCTTAATAAACATGTATATAACAATAGACATTTAAAAGATCATATTCTTCTTCATGATTACAGGATTTACAAAAATTGGCACTGACCGGAAATCATAAAGCACAGTTTCTTATTGCAGAGGGAAAAATGAAAGGGCATTAAAAATTCATTAATGTGAGCTACTACAGGATTACTGTATTTACACTAAATGAAGTTCAAACATGTAACTTTAATTTCTAAGCTAATTTATCCACAATATTTGGGAAATAAATTCTACAACATCTGTGAAAAATAAATATTGTCTTAACTAAAGAAAAATAATTTTCTAGGTACTAAGTTCCCTAAATATGGCTGATTACCAGCCCCTTATCCACATTTTTATTTTAATGAAGTGGGAAAACTGATTTTAACTATGAAAGGGATGTTTCTTTTTTTTTTTTCTGGATACAGAGGGATTTGGTCTGGCGCTGACAGAGCCACCGGATTTTATGGGACAATACGCCCGAAAACAAACAAAAAACCCCAAAGCAAAAAACAAAACAAAACAAAACAAAACAAAACAAAATGCCCAAGGGAAAACCGCTTCAGAAGAAAGCATGGATTTTCGAACTTAAAAAAAAAAAAAGACTGTCCCCGCAAAACTCAAAACACAGATTCCGACTTTCCCCCTCAGTTCTACCCGAGGGACGGCCCGAAACTCATAAATCTGCTAATTAATGTTCCTGTCTTCAAAACGGCGCTAAGAATCTGGGTAACGGTCGGGAGCGCTCAGGCTTTGACACTTGCACAGGTGGAGGTGGAGAGACGGGGGCGTGTCGGGGGCGTGTCCAGAGTGGGGCGGGACCTGGATGGGGATGGCCTAAATCTGGCCTCGAGGGGCGGGGCGTGGTGGAGGTGTGACAAGGGCTGATGCAGCGGGGGGCGGGGCCCGCTCTCGCTCTTTAAAAGGCCAGCGCGTGGCGGGAATCTCCGGCTGATGTTCCTGGTAGGCGCTCATGTCTCTGTCGCGCCCCGCGTGGCCTGCTGGGCCCGCCTGGCCTGTCTCCTCAGAACCGCCTCCCGAGGACACCGCTGCGGCGTCCCCCAGCAGCAAGCGGCGTCGTCTGAAGGAGCCTGACGGCGTCTCTGAGGCGGAATGGCCGCTGCTTGTGGTGCCTCGCTTGTCTGAGGTAGAAAAAGTCTGGGAGTGGTCGCTCAGACCATTCACAGCGTTCCTCATTCCAAAGATCCTGTGGAGCTCAGGCGGTGGGAGGCAGCGGTGTGACCTGGGATGCCAGGACAGAACATTCCAGACGCAGAGCTGCTGGCAGTCTGGAATCTCGGGAAGAGCAGGTTGTTCGAGGGCTCCGAGAAGGTCTCGTGAAGCAGGCCTGCAGGACAGGGAGGCTCAGGGTGTGCACCTTGGTGACCAAGCAGAGGCAAGCCATGCCCCACCCAATACCCCCATGCCCTATGTCCAAGGAGTCAAACAGGAGCCTGAAGAACTTCCTGAGAAGGAAACTATTCTGAAAGAAAAGAATTCTGCGAGACAGCCAGGAGACCCATTTCTAGATGTAACATTTTCTGAGGAAACTAAGTCAGCATTACATGAAATTAAGCACAGATGTAAAGTTGACAGTGTTATAACCTCAGAGAAAAAAGAAAACGTTTCATCATCTACACTAAAAATATCAAAATTTCAAAACCAGGCCTGCTTGGAAAGTGCCAAACCCAGCTATTTTAGAGATAGCATCACAAAAAATTTCCCTGAGTTTCCAAGGGATTTAAATAGCAACATGTCCTTTGTCTATTTAAAGGAAATAGCAAAGAAAAAGAATGACAAAATTGTGGCATATGTTAGGGATTTCACAAACATTTTCTGGTCCCAAAATAGACCTGATGTTAAGAAACAAAAGTTACAGGAGAATAAAGAAAATATATATGTGGAAAATGATTTTTCTTACTATACTGAAAGTAACTACCAGTCATTCACCATTGAAAGGAAAATAGACTTGATCAATTCAAACAACTATCGACCCAGTAGTATTGAGTGTAATGTAAGAGACTCTAGAAAGAATTTTACTCTAACACTAGAAGATGCAAATTGGGAGGGAACAGAAAGAAATCAAGACTTTTATATATCTACCAGACAAGAAAAGACTCAAAGCTCAGACTATAACAGTTCTATTTTGAAGGGAAAAAAGCAAAATTGTTGGAGAATGAAAAAAATTAGAATTATTTGTGAGACTATGAATAAACATGGAGAACATTTGAATTTGGCAAGATTACTACTGACAGACCTTTTACACAAAGGAGATTATCACAGTGTCAAGAATGTAATGATAGGAACTTTGTGTTCTCCCTCCAATTTAATAAAGATTGTTTGGTTTAATGGTAAAGGCAAAAGTGTCAATATGCTACAGCTTGGATATTATACTCTACAAAAATACACTTCAGGAAATAAAGAAGATAGTACTTTAGCGTGTCTTAAAATGTTAACATGTAAAAAGCGGATTAATATTCCAAAGAGTGGCATTTTGAGCAAATATTTACAAAATAGGATTTCAGAATTCTTAAATATCATTCAGAAAACTAATATAGTTTCTTTCCTTGGTAACTTTGATTCTTTCATTATAAATGGAGATGATGGGGGATCAAAAGAGGGGTGCATTTTCAAATATATAGTGAATTTGAATTATTTGAAAAATATAAAGAAAAGACATGTTGTATATCTAACAAAGATGTTAACTACTTCAAGACTGTTAGAACATAGTACAAAATCTACACCAAAGAAAAGGAAGCTATTTAAAATGGAACATGTTCTTGAATGGGCTGAGAAACAAAACATCAATTCTCTTACTATGACAGCTAAGAGTTTTCTAATTTACAAAGTATGCGAAAATGTTCCTCTTTTAATGGATTTTGATAACATGGAAGAACTTTCTTTGACAAACAAACCTAGTTATGAGAATACAAGTTGTGTTGAACAACTCCTCAATGTGGAAAATTTGGCTTATTATAGTTTTGGTATTGACAACACCCATGTGAAGTCTGATCCTCTATTTATACAGAATAACCGTGGACATATTAATAAAAAATATTTTGAAAGTAGTATGTACAATCAAGATTTAGATACTGAAAGAAAATGGAAGAATAAGACCACTTATTTTATTTTTAAGTTCATATTTGAAGATGTCTTTAATGTTAGACAACTGGGCACATTGTTATGCCAAAATACATCACACAGTGACCAGATTAATGCTATGCCAATAAGTCTGAATCTCAGCTTGGACAACTTGTTAAGTGAAATAGAAGAGAAAATATATGATTTTGTTTTGAAGAAAGAAATGAAGGTCACGAAATATTCAAGTAGTTGCCAAGCTCACAGAGCTATTGACACAGAGAAGGAAGAAGATAGTTTTCCCCCAATGGACAGAATGTCTTCAGTGCAGTCAGCTTCACTAGTGAGTAAGAGCATAAATGTGGAAGAAACTAAATCTGCTAATCAAAATAATGGAACTAGCACAAAAGAGGATGGAAGTATTTTGCAAGAAAGTGAGTTAGCTAATTCAAAGCATTTTCATCCAAAGAATGAGCCTGCATTGTATGCTAATCATCAATTTGAAAGTGATTCAAGTGGGGAGAACAATGAATGTTTTCAGGGCTTAAATGCTAAATGTTTATCAACAGAAACTTTGCCAGTAGCAAAAGAGTTTGAGATGAAGAGCAAATTTGATTTAGTACTTGAAGAGCTTCGTATGTTTCATGAAATTAGTAAGGCAAATGAAATTCCAAGTACCATGGAAACAAACAATAGGAAAGAAAATTACTTTGGAGAAAGTAATGATAGTAAGGAGGCAAGAATGGAAATAGGAAAAAAGTTGGAAATGGTTGAAACCAACACAAGAGATACACCTTTTTTGCCCTGTGATGTGAAAGCAGGCCTCAACAAACATAAAAGGCATCAAAGTTTATTTCATTGGAAAATAATACCTACTCATGTGGGACAGGCAGTTCCCAAAGAGTGTTGTCCAAGATCAGAGGAAGAATTACTCCATTCTATTCCTGAGGAAGGTATGCCATTTAAATTTTATTTCTTTTGTTTTGCTTTTTATTTTGTTTTGTTTTTTTTTTTTTTTTTTTTTTTTTGAGACAGGGCTTCTGTATAGCCTTGGCTGTTCTGGATCTTGGTCTGTAGACCAGGCTTTCTTCAAACTCACAGAGATCCATCTGCCTCTGCTTCCTGATTAAGAGCTGTGATTAAAGGCATGCATAACCATTGCCTAGCTTATAATTTCTTACTCATGATAAAAAGTCACTGTTTTTTCTCCTGTGTAAGGAAAATACATAATTTTGCTAACAAATAAAATCGAAAAACTGTCCATTAATGTATACTATTTCCCACAAAGATCTACTAAAATGTTAGACAATAATCTGAAGTTGAAAGAAACAAATTACTTAAATAAAATAAAGCTCTGGAGTCATTCAATTTTTCTAAATATTAGGAGTCAATTGAAGGCAGAATTTATAAAAAGCATAGTTTGTCAATGTTGTTAACATTTATAGACAAAAGTCACTTTCTCTAGAAAGTGCTTTAACCAGCTAGTCAACGGAGTGTCTTAAGTGAGTTATAATATGTTAATGTTTATTTTCAGATTATAAGAAACCTTTATCTAAAAGCCCTACTGTTTCTTCTGATGAATATAACAAAGGAACTTTATTGAAGGGAGGTAAGATCTTTTGTTATTTTCTGGAGTATGTTTTAAGATGACTGTCATATTTTTTGAGCAAGATAAAACTACCTTGGTCGGTAGAAAACAAATACAAAATATCATACTTGAAAAAATATCAAGAAGTTACTAATTGCATTATGTAGAGACTGGCTAAGCATGAGAATAATACTGGAAGGTATCCTCTGAAAAGTATGCTTAAATATCTGTAGTTAAGCATGACAATAATCTAAATGATAATATGTGTTATTAATGTGTTATTTGTTGTGTGTGTGCTATTAATCCACAAAGTGTCAGATAAAGGATGGATTCCCATTTTTGAAGTGCCATCACCATTTTGTTTTTTTACCCTTATGTATCTTCTCATGTAGATATTTTATAAACAATTTACTAGTATTGATTATGGTATGGTAGCTCATACCTTCATCTCAGCACTAGGAAGGCATTGACAGGAGAATCTGGTACAGATTTGAGGCCAGAAACCAAGGCCCAAATACTCTAGCAATTATTTATTATTATTTAGGTCTTACTTTGATTTTTGAATATGGCTATTTAACTTATTTTTATTCTTTTTTAATAATAAAAATCATTTTGTTTATATGACAAGTTAAGTAAAATTTTATTACATAAAAGATAACTGGTACATGTAATTATTACATTAAAGTCCACTGTTAGAAAATACAGAGGGTCTATACACAATAATCTGATAAAATTGAAGAAATATATAGAAAACAGTGTTAAAGTAGGAAAATTTTATGGAAAATAATAGTGATAAATTCGTAAACACAGAAAATATACCTATACTAATTGACCAAGCACATAGAAACATTTTCTGATGAAATTGAAGATTTTTCAAGGAAAATAATTCCGACAAAATAGAAGAAATGTATAGAGAAAAGTTTGAAAATTGAAGATTTCATGGAAAACAATGCAGATAAAATGGTAGAGATAGAAAACATTTCTAAATTAATTGACAAGGCAAGTAGAAATATTTTCTGATAAAACTGAAGATTTACATGGAAAATATTTCTGATAAAATTGAATAAATACATAGAGAAAAGTGTTGAAATTGAAATATTCGATGGAACTTACTACAGATAAAAAGGGAGACATGGAAAACATTTCTAAACTAATTAACAAAGCACGTTGAAAATTTCTGATCAAATTGAAGAATTTCATGAAACTTATTTTTATTCTTAACTGCTTTTAAGAAAAACAACCAAAGCAAAATTCAATAGTTGCTAAAAATCAAGAATAAAGTAAAATCTAATATTTATTCTAACTTGTAGAAATGTGTACAGATAAGGATAGGATTAAAATTAGGAATCTATAAAGTTATAGTCTTGTCAGAGATTTATATAACAATATTGTATCTAAAAGAGCTACATTGAAAAGAAAATATATTCACTCAAATATCTTTAGTGAGCCATAATTTCTCATGTGTATGTGTATAAGTATGCTTCTCATCAGAAGAAGAATGCAACTACATTACAGTTAATTGATGCCTTTGGAAGCTTAAAAGTATACAGGCAGTGTCTTCTTCTCTGAAAAAGTGATGACAGAGGGACTGAAATCCCATGAGTCTAAAAAGTTAGGCTGGACAGAAAGACAGGGGACACCTGGCTTTAGGAACCTATTCTGATGTAGAATAGAAGGCGGAGAAGGAACACACATCTACATTGTTGCACGTTATGTGGCAGCTAGCAGTTCACCAGGTATTTTCTATGTCCTTTAGGGCAGTGTTGCTAGACTTAATGTGCTGTGCGTCTCCTGAGGATCTTGTCAAAGGATTCCGTTTCACTGTAGTCAAGTTCTAGGATATTGCATTTGTAACAATTTTCTAGCAGACACAGATGTTGTTAGTCTGTTGACCAAACTCTTAGTAACCCTAGCTATCCTGGAACTCATTCTGTAGACCAGGCCTCTGCCTCCCCAGTGCTGGGATTAAAGGCGAGCACCACTATGCCCAGCTAATCATGACATATTTTTAAATACTGACTTTAAGAACAATTTCACAAAGTATTCTGGAATGCTTAGATTTCTTAAAAACTGTGAACAATAAATTAATCAAGCATCTAGCAATAAAAAAAGGACTGTGATTTATTTTACAAAGGAATATAGTTTTAACACTTAGCTTAATGAGAGAGGTCATTATTTTACAAAGACTTACTATTGATGGAAATTGTGTAATAACTTCCCATCCATTGTAAAATTACTATAAGTCCCTGTTATATTAAAATAGAAAAGAGGAAAGCATAATTTGAAAGATAACTCAAATAGATAATTAATTTTTCTGTGTTCTGAAATAATCTTTTAATGAAGTTAATTTTATATAAAATTCCTAAAACTATCTAATATGTAACCAAACATACTAACATTAGCATGATCCAATAATTTGTCCAAGTTGAGTGTCCCTTTATATTTACATTACATTTATATTACTCTAGTAATGAAACTTTTGCTTACCATTAAATTTATGATTTTAATATTAAATTGAGTATTAAAATGCATTTATAGCTTCTTGGAGGGTTACCTTGTTTTTTCAGGAACATTATTTATATGTAATTTAAATTTGGAATCTGTTTCATCTGTGTTTACATAGATATATCCAATTTGCTCAACTTTCAAGTCAGGCTGTTTAGTTATGTTAGATTTAACAATGACTTGATGACAGTATTTTTACTATAATGTGGTATTAAAGTCATACTAATTCACTAAAGGCCAATTTACAAGTTTTACAATTGTACTATATAGTTTATGTGGAAAAATCCCTCTAAATGGTAATACTACATATCTACCTGGTTAAGTTAACTGTTCTAGGGAGTTGCTCTTGGAAACAATTGAATTTCTTGAAAAGTGATGTAATGTGATGTCAAATAAAACTAAAATCAGAGTAATCCATAGTTATAATTATACTTGCATTCTATTAAATAAAAATCTCTTTTAGAAACAAAATATAACTATTAACAACATGACAGAGTTGCTTCCCTTAAAACTGAAAATTGATGTTCATAAAACACAGTATCAAGTTGACTTAAATACTAGTTAGCTTTTGGTTTTATTGTTCTTTTGTCAGATTTCTTGACTGAAATTTTGGTCTTATGTAGGGATTATATACCTTGGAAAGGTTTCTTATTTTTCTTGTATTTGCCTTTCTATGCTTTAGAACTGGATATATTAAGATTAAGTACAATAATGCATTTAAAGTGATTATTATGTAAATTCTTGGCAGATGCAGATCATGATTAGAATAAGGACTTTCAAGCATATTGGTAATTTTTGCCTCAGTCTATAAATTATGTTGTCCTCTTTGCAGGCAGTCATTTTTCGAATGGGATTTCGAGAATACAGCCTCTTAAGACATGCAGCCGTCCGATTAGGGTTGGCTTGTCAAGAAGAGCTAGGCTGAAACAGCTTCATCCTTATCTGAAGTGAATGAGTTGTAAGGACTTACAAGAAGCTTCTGGACTTGAACAGTTCAGCATGTTTAGGAATGATATACTTTTTGCTTTGTATAATGTTTTCCTTTAGCTTGCAGATTTTGTGCTTTCTTCTTTTTTTTTTTTTAAGTGTAGAGAGGTTCTTTTGTGTATAAATTATTTAATTACCTTTAAAAACCTTCACTGCTATTTCATGTCATATGATCAATATACACATTAAAGTATTTTTATGATCATATACACCATTTCAGCTTCTTAGTTTTCATTACATATGCATGTAATTCCTTTGTAGGGAAAAGATATGTAACTTTGACTACTCTCTGAAAGGATCCGTGGCTCATAAAAGGGTAATGCACTTCTGTTCTAACACACTCTCTATATTTTGGTAGGTATATAGAGCCTTCATCCCTTCCTTCATCCCTCCCTCTCTCCTTCCCTCATTTCCTCCTTCCCTTTTTCTCTCCATCCTTCCATTCAGTCCTTCCTCCTTCCCTTTACATAGAATATCTATCTAGTATCTCAGGCTGATCTCAAATTCCCTATGAGGATGATGACCTTGAGCTCTTGTTTCTCTTGCCTCCTTGTGCTGTAACTTCCTTCCTGTGCTTGATATTTGTAAAGAAATATAGAATATACATATTTTTGAAGTAACAATCAAAAGAATAAAGCATATTGAAAAATACCAGAGAGATAAATAATATTGACACACTGTGGTGGTTTAAACAGGAATGGCATCAGTAGGCTCATATATTTGAAGGCTTGGTCACTAGAGAGTGTTGCTACTTGACAGAGATTAGGAGATATGGCCTTGTTGGAGTAGGTGTGGCTTTGTTGAAGGAAATGTGTCACTGTAGGTGGGCTTTATGGTTTCAAATGATCAAGCCCGGGTATCTAGTACTCTCTTCTTACTGCCTGTGATCTTCATGAAGAACTCTCTAGCACCATGTCTGCTTGCTTGATGCTATGCTTTTCACCATGACTTTAACAGACCAAACCTCTGAACTGTAACCTAGCTCCAGTTAGATGTTTTCTTTTATAAGAATTTATAAGAGTTACTGTAGCTATGGTGTCTCTTCACAGCAATAGAACACTAAGACACATAGAAAAAAAGTAAGAAAAGGAAGTATCAAGAATACATAAGAGCAGTGGTTGAATAAAATAATCATTAGTAAATATTTTAGATGCACTATGTTCAAGCCTCAACTTTGCCTCTATTCATTAAGTTCCATCCTCCAGCAAACACTTTTCAACTCTAGTATCCTGCTGTAATCCCTCCACCTGTCTCTGCTGGAGAACCCAGCAGGGGACACCTTAAATTAAGCTTTGTTAAAACAAAGTTTTAAAAAATTTTCTGATTAATATTTTTTGGTGTATGAATGTTTTGGCTGAATGTCTGTCTGTGTACCATGCTCAGGCTGAACCTTTGAAGACTAGAAGAGGGCATCAGATCTTTTGGAACTGGAGTTACAGACAGTTGTGAGCTACCCTGTGGATAGTAGGAATTAACTTGGGTCCTCTGGAAGAGCAACCATTGCTCTTAGCTGATGAATCATCTCTTCAGCCCTAGAATGCAAACATTTTGAAAGCCAGATTATTTGGTCCCCCTGAAATATGTCATAAGCTCTTTAAACTGTACCTGCTCCTAGTATATATTCCTATTGTTTGAGTATAAATTCTACTCCTGTCATGTAATAGCTATGCCATGTAAAATTCTTTTTGTTTTGTTAATTGAAGCTTACATTTCATGTTGACAGATTAAGTTGCTTGTATTTTTAGGTGGTGTGGCATGATCTTGCAATCACTGTATATACGTTGTAGGATAGCTAAATCTAGCTAAATTAGCATATGCATCACTACTCAGTTATTTTTCTGGAGAAAACAATTGCCATCCACTCTAAGCATTCTTAAAAACTCTTACCTTTAGATAGGGACAATCTTCCTATCTAAAAAGGAATACTAATATCCTATTGGATAAATGTAAGGATTGAGCCTGTTAATGCTTGTTGTGGACTTGGAACAGCTTGGATACAATGTTAGTGCTTAACCATAAATATGTAAATATACATAGTAACTATCTAATAATGGGCAATTAGAATACTTACCTCCTTTCCCTATCTTCCTTCTCTCGCCCTTCTATCATGCCTCTTCTCTGTCTTTTTTATTTCTCTGACCTGGTAGTTCAGACAGGATCTAACTGTGTAGCCCAGCTGGCCTCAAATTTGTACCAACACTTTTGCCTCTCAAATACTGGGATTACAGTGTGCCACTGTGCCCAGCTTCTGAGAAATTTCTCTAATTATGTAGATATTATGTATTTTCTTGACATAAACATATATTACTTCAAGATATAGTTTTTGCATTAATAAAATACCTTTTTGACTAGGGAAATATATACATAATATATATATATATATAATTATATATAATATATATGTAAATATATGTGTATATACATTATACATACACCACATACATATCAGACACTAAATTATATTTTCCACACTGTGTTGGGAAACACCATTATTTGCTAGATAGATATACTCCACTTATTTTTCAAGGCATAGCGCATGCCATAGGAGAGCATTTGGAAGAAATACTCAGTTCATTCATCTGCCCTACCTCAGTGCAAAAGAATAAACTCACAACCTTGGGGAACAATTTAAATGAAGTACTGTGGATCCCTGAACTCCAGGCTCCGTTGTTTCCTTCTTTGTCGCTCTGACTTCTAACAGGCACCTCAAATATGTCATAGTCCTGGAGAACTTCTTCTGTTTTCTCTATAAGTCCCCCACTTCACATAATTCTCATTTTAGCAAGGAGGAGGAGTTCCATTAAGTGGCTCAGGGCAAAAGCCTTGGAGTCATCTCTCCACCTCCCTCACTTCCAACTGACCCATCACTTTGGCTTTCCTTGCTCAACCAACTGTAATAGAATTGAGTTCCTACTTAGCTTCTTGCTTCAGTTCTTGCTTCCATTTTTTTCAATGTAGTATCCAGAAATAATATTTGCAATATAAATCAAAGCATGTTACTACTCAGCTCAATGCAGTATAATCATCTAAAGTCTTTATGTTGTTTTGAGTAAGAGTCAAATTCTTACTTTGGTGGTTAAGAATGATCACATTCCTCAACTCCTTACTGTTGTGTCCTTGTTTGTTTCTCCCAAAGATACACTAGCCTTTCTTGAATGGCCTTGTTGGACATCAAAGGGAGGAGAGCCCCTTGGTCCTGAGAAGACTTGATGCCTCAGTATAGGCAAATGCCAGGACAGGGAAGAGGGAGTGGGTAGGTTGTTGAGCAGGGAGAGGGGGCTTGGGTAGGGGGTTTTCAGAGGGCAAATCAGGAAAGGGGATAACATTTGAAATGTAAATAAAGAAAATATCCAAAAAACAAAAAATGGCAGGTCCTCCCTCAGGCTCTGTGCACTTACTATCCTTTCCTGGTATGCTTGTTAAGCTGGCAGTACAGCTCACTCTGTCGCTTTCATAGAACTTGATCAAATGCTCTCTTTACATTGGTTACTGTAAATGGTTAAAAGCTTCTTGCCACTACATATTTCTGTGAATGGTATATTATTATAAAGCACATAGGAGTTTTAGGAATATACTTAATATACATATTTGTCAATGAATCTTATTCTTACCTTTTTATTCATTCCCTATATTTTTACACTAGATTTGGTTATTATCATATATTAATTTAACAATTTAAATATTTATATATTTAAAAGTGTAAGACTAGAAAGAACACCTTTTTCACATTAAAAGCTTTTTTTCATGCAATATATTTTGACCATATTCTTTCCTTTCCCCTAACTCCTCTCAGATCCTCCGTACCTCACTCTTCACTCAACTTCTTGCTCTCCTCTCCCTCTTTCTCTCTCCTCTCTTTCAAAAACCAAAAAATAAAACAACAAAAATAACAAATATAGAACAAAAAGAAAATCAATAAGACAAAATATATCAAACAAAGAATAATACATAAACACAAAACCCCATGGAATCTGTTTCGTGTTGGCCAACTGTTTTTTTTTTTTTTTTCCTCTGAGTCATGCACAACCACTGGCTCTTAGAATTTTTCTGCTTCTTCTTCTGTAGAGGTACCTGAGTCTTGAGGAGAGGAGTTTGATAAAGGTATTATTAAAACTAAGTGATCTGGAGTCTCTCACTCTCTGCAGGTGTGGATCTTTTTGTTAATTACCACCAACTGCAAAAGGCAGCGTCTCTGAGAGGGTTGAGTGATGGCTCTGATCTATTAGCACAGCAATATGTTATCAGGACTCATTTTGTTGCTGTGTTTCTTTAGCAGAGTAATAGTGGGAGGTTTCTCCCTAGGCCTGTGATTTGCTTAGTCTCAGTTCTTGGCCACATAAGCAGTGTTATGTCTTTGTTAGTGATAAAGGAACAAACTTGAAAAGTCAAAACTGAGTCTGTTATTTTAACTAAAATTACATTCATCTTTAGCTAGTTTGTTTTTTTACTGTTGGGGACTCATGCATGCTAGATAAACACTCTACCATTAAGTTATAGTCCAAGCCCAAATTGTATTAATTTTTAAAGCATCAATTGTAAGCTTTTACTTTTTCAGCCATGCATTATGACCTTATGTCATTTAATTTGCACTGTAAAATGGACATAGTAATTGTATCTCACAATGTGTTTTATATATATATATATATATATATATGCATAAGTTTATATAATATCATATAATAATATATTATGTTACATAGCATATTATATATACTATATAATATAGATATATGATATAAATGTATATATCTATATCATATATTATATATTAATTATAATATATTATATATTACTGATATATAAATATGAATTTAGAAAAGCATACTTTCTTTTTGGTTTTAAATAATATCCACATTTCAGTGAATATGACCATTATGGTCATATATCTCCCTTTAAAAAGTTCTTCATGAGTGATTCTGTGTTCATGCCATGGATGGATTTCAAATGACAACTTGCTCGAGTTAGTCACTCTCTCCTATCACCAGGTTGGTTCCTGGGAACTGAACTCAGGCTGTCAGGCACATATCTTTACCTATCTTATCAGCTCTCAACTGTATGAGTTTAACAGCAAAATTTATCTATCTAAAATTCTAATTTCAATAGCCTAATAATTTTGAAAACACCAATTTCATTAGGTGTGTGTTTATAAAAAATGGTTCATACATAGATTAGACAATTTGTTCCTTAAGTAACCTTGATGTCAGATATAATTCTTTCTTCATTTTGGACTGTGAGTTAAATGACTTAATGGTTAGAAAATATGACATGAGGGCCAAACTTTCAACTACTATGTTTTTCTTAACAACATTTTATTTATTTATTTATCTATTTTCATCAATTCCTTTATTTATTTGTGTGTATTATTGTGCATACACATGAGCATGTTTCTGTGTGAAGGCATGCGTACATGTGTAGGGGCCAGAGGAAAATCTGTTTGGTTCTCACCTGTATTGTCTCCTGTTGCTGCACATGTGAGACTAACTTACCTGTGGCTTCTGGGGATTCAAGAGAACCCTGAAGAATGGAGAGAATCTCAGCATTCCAACTCTTCATAAGAGTGCTGGGACAGACATACATGGCTGATTCTTACTTTTATATGGGTTCTGGGGTTAGAGCTCATTAACTTGAATTCAGTATATCTAAAATCTTGTCTTTCTTCATGCAGTCTAACTCTTGACATGCTCTGCACACTGTGAAGTAGGTGGATTCTTCATAATGGATTTTCTAATACATACATTCCTTTACAGTCAGTGCCTTCATAATGGTACCTTACCTAATGTAGCTTTTGAGACCTACAATACCACTATTACCTACAACTAAACTAGCCTACCAATGTTCTACTCTCCAACTAATATTTTCCCATTTGTCCACAATCTTTTCTTTCCTTGGTGCTCTTCTCACACTCCTAATTAAATCGTTTTCTGTTGTTAATCCACCCAACTGCTTCCACGTTTCTGAACACTTTCTGTTTGCCATGTCTGCTGAACGACTTACTATTAGTAAGTGAACACACTTACTATTAAATTTCACTCACTCACTAGGCGCTTACTACATTTTTGTTGCCTCTTTGTTTATCTGAGCTTGTGCATGAAACTGCCTTAGAAATTTCTCGGTAGTTTCCAAAGCACTTGATCAGTGCTCTGTACTGACAATGTTTAGTGATTATATACCTAGTATCACTTAGACATTTACTTCATAATTTCTTATGTTTGGGTTTATATTTATAATGATAAGTCTAGGAGTTTATGGCATTTCTCTTCCAAGCTGACCTTTAACTACTGTTCCTTCTACGTCTTCTTGCCAAATGCTCAGATTACAGGCAAGGCCCTCTGTACATATCTTATTTCCTTTTCCTGACTATATTCTTTTACTGTTTTGTCCAGTTTCAAAGTAAAACTTTCCTTTCCCCCTATTAAAATAAATAGGCACCTATTTATTTTATTACGTTTCAACAAACTTTTGGAAAATATTTGAATATTTTCATCAATAGGAAAAAATTAAAGTTGTTTCTCTCCTTATCTTTTCAAGCTTATGGTACAACACACAATCTCCACCATGTTCTGCCACTGTTCTCTCATCATGACCATCAGTCATCAACTGTTCTCATGATCAGGAACAGGTGGTTGTGAGCCATCAAATGTGGTTGCTGGGAATTGGCTCAGATCCTCTGGAGAAGTAGTGCATGCTCTTAACCATTAAACTATCCCCCTCCCGCTCCAACACATATTTTTCAAACTTTAATAATAAAAATTATTTTTAACAGGCAAGTTTATTGACTTTAATAAAAAAACATCATGGAGTGAAATTATATCCAGAAATACTTTGGGTACTGTATACAAAGAACTTTGAAAGTAATTACAAAAGAATAAATGGAGACATCGCCAGTAATTCCTAAAGATACAGTGTAGTTAAGTTGTGTAGACCACAAATGTATTTGCTTAAGAGCTATACATGCTTCATAGATCAAAACTCTTCTTAAGACTTGAGACCACAGCTTTTATAAGTCTTTAACATTTTTATAATTGTGACTTGTAAAAAGTTAATGGATTTTGTTTATTATGATAGTTTTAGGTTTACAGAAACAGAACAGAAAGTAGAGTTTCTGAATTCCTGTTTCTTTATTGTTAACACCCTGCACGGTCTACTCAAGCTATATGAAGAACTAATATTCATATATTGTTGCTCACTGAAGTTCACATTTATAGTAGGCTTCACCTTTGTTTTGTAAAGTTCCAGAGGGATTTCTGCATACAAGCTTCTGTATGTGCACCACTATAGTATCAAAGAAGAAAATAGTTTTACTCGCTTGAAATTTTCCCCATTCTATTTATTTCTCCCCACTCATCCCTTTAAAAGTGATAGTAATAATTGGTCTTTTTATTGCCACTATATTCTTGCTTTCCTAGAACATCAGAAAGCTGGAAGCACACTGTATTTTGTCACTTTCCAAGATTGCTTCTTTTCACTTACCAATAGGCACTTATGCTCCCACAAGAGCGAATTCTTCTAGCAATGGATCTTTGCTTAATACAGACTTACAGTGAGACCATTTTAGATTTTTCTTTTAAAGAAAAACAGTTCTACACTTTAAATTATGGCTATATCTCCTGAATGGTTTCCTTATGGAATTTTCCATATAGGGATTTTGAATTTTAAGGAAATTACACTGTCAAAATTGACAAAAGTTTCCTTGTGAGAAAAAAAAAATGTTTCAAAGCATGTTAACTTTTAAAAATGGCCCCCAAAGAGGTTTTACTTTTCTATTTTGTTAGCAGGAATTGTTTTTATGAGCTGAAATGTGCCACAGACTAAAGTGGTTGACATGAAAATAAATGTCAAAATCCCTGTGAATTAAAACCCATTGTGCTAAGCAACATAAGGGGACATTGTAGTGTGTTGCTCTTGGGATGTCTTATGTGACCAACACCATGATTTGCCATATGGGCCTGGAATACTGGCCTTGAAATCTGGGGCTTCAGGGAAGTTAATATTGACCATCAAAAACTTAAACCTAATATGCCTTGCTGCTTTCCATGTACCATGTAGAATTTGCGCATATTTTGGTTTTAGAGAGTATTCAACTTAAGTTGACAAAAATTAGGACATAGACTACCTTAATTAAAAAAACTAAGATAATTATTAGGAGACATGAACTTCTGTTCTAACTGTTCATGACCTAGAATATGTCTTGTAGCCCTATTGGCTTTCAGATATTTCCTCCTTTGATCTGTTACTGTAGTCACTAAAATTATTGCTTATCTATTCAGCAGGTCAAATACCACATGGGATTTTAAGGGGAAATAAAAGAAATAAAATAAACAAAAATTTAAGTATAAACAATAAAGAATATATAATATAGGTATTTCAGCAAGTTTATAACAGCATTAAAGGATGTTAAAAATAAAAGGAATAAATATCAGGATAGTCCTTATACTCATCTTTCATGTGTTTTAAGAAGGAAATACCTTCTCTTAACTCATTTATTTATAGCTTCAAGAAACATTTATTGAAAGTGTGGTGTTAACTGGAGGTCAGCATGCAGAAAAATGTGAATTGATCCATCTCTATCTCCTTGTACTAAGCTCAACTCCAATAGGCAATTATGCTATTGGATCAAGGACCTCCACATAAAACCAGACACACTGAAACTAATAGAAAAGAAACTGGGAAAGACCCTTGAGGACATGGGCACAGGGGAAAAGTTACTGAACAGAATACCAATAGCTTATGCTCTAAGATCAAGAATTGACAAGTGGGACCTCATAAAATTACAAAGTTTCTGTAAGGCAAAGGACATCATCAGAAGGACAAATCAGCAACCAACAAATTGGGGAAAGATCTTCACCAACCCTACATCTGACAGAGGGCTAATATCCAATATATACAAAGAACTCAAAAAGTTAGACTCCAGAAAACCAAACAAACCTATTAAAAATGGGGTACAGAACTAAACAAAGAATTTTCACCTGAAGAACTTCGGATGGCTGAGAAACATCTTAAAAAATGTTCAACATCATTAGTCATTAGGGAAATGCAAATCAAAACAACCCTGAGATTTCACCTCACACCAGTCAGAATAGCCAAGATCAAAAACTCAGGAGAAAACAGGTGCTGGTGAAGATGTGGAGAAAGAGGAACACTCCTCCACTGCTAGTGGGGTTGCACATTGGTGCAACCACTCTGGAAATCAGTCTGGGGGTTCCTCAGAAGCCTGGGCTCGTCACTTCTAGAGGACCCTGCTATACCAATCCTGGGCATATACCCAGAGGATTCTCTAGCATGTAATAAGGATACATGCTTCACTATGTTCATAGCATCCCTATTTATAATAGCCAGAAGCTGGAAAAACCCAGATGTTCCTCAACGTAGGAATGGATACAAAAAAATGTGGTATATATACACAATGGAGTACTAGTCAGCCATTAGAAACAATGAATTCATGAAATTCTTAGGAAAATGCATGGAGCTGGAGAACATCATACTAAGTGAGGTAACCCAGTCTCAAAAGATCAGTCATGGTATGCACTCACCGATAAGCGGATATTAGCCTAGAAACTTGGATTACCCAAGTCATAATCCACATATCAAAAGATGTCCAAGAAGAACAGACGAGTGGCCCCTGGTTCTGGAAAGGCTCAGTGCAGCAGTGTAGGGCAATACCAGAACGGGGAAGTGGGAAGGGGTGGATGGGGAAACGGGGAGGGAAGAGGGCTTATGGGACTTTCGGGGAGTGGGGAGCCAGGAAAGGGGAAATCATTTGAAATGTAAATAAAAAATATATTGAATAAAAAAAAGAATTTCCATAAACGAAAGTTACAAAATAATACAACAAATAAAACAAACATAAAAACCAATAAATGTTATTTCTGGCTACAAAAAAGAGAGAAAAGCATTGAATTATTTTAAATATGCTTTTGGTTCTTGTGCACTTTGTTATATTATATTAAACACCTATAAAATACCTTACCTATAAAATTACCATGTTTATTTTCTAATAAAAATGTGTTTATGTAAAAAAAAGAAAATGTGATGTTAATGTGAAACTGAAAAAAAGTTTATAAATTCTCTCATGTATAAAAACTCATATCAATCAATCCTTTATAAAATAATGTTTAAAGGTCTCTAATCATCAAATTATTTAGATCTGTTCAACTGATAGGAAGTTTGTTCTTAACGTGACTGAAAGTCTATATTGAGAACACAAACCAAACTGTAATAAATAGCTGCTTGAACTTTTTCACTGATGCTGGGAAGAAAACCTTAGGTGTGACCTACTTTTCCATTTGGAAAAAAAATGACATTTGTGGTGACTGGACACATGGATGTGAAGGAGATTACCTAGTTGGTTTTCATGAGAACAACACTAAGAGATTATAGGTATGCAATGTCCAATACAGCTCCTGGAACATAGTTTCCCAGTAATTAGCATTGCCATGTTTTAGAAAATAGGTTTTCTAATCTCTTGCATATTATAACTGAAAAGAGATTTGCATTAGATCTCTTGCTTTAAAAAATATCATATCTGAAATGTGGGAATGAAAATATTTACCTTTATTTTAGCAGTGTTCATCACATGGCTTAAATATTTATTTCTCAGAATACCTTCTTTGTTAACATAGGCTTCAAGCAATGCACATGTTTGGGTCAATTTGTTTTGACAAGTGTCATGGACTGTGTCTAGTCTCATGGAGGACTTTTAGCTACAAGCGAATTAATTATTAAACTGATATTTAGTTTTATCATTTGAGACTCTTCAAGTGTTGTCTGCAGCTAGACTAATTATATTCACTTTATTATACATAGAAATTTTGAAGTCTTCTTTATTTAGAAAGTATATTTTACACAGTTTTTCCTTTTTCATTTTTTTTAAAATCATGAGTGACAACATAAGACACAGAAAGACAAAAGCTCTCAATTCTGCAATTCATTCTACTTTTTGATTCTAGCTGATTTTATGGAGGGATTCTTAGCTATGGCTAACACATTCCCATGGGTTTTTGAAGACTTCTGAGCAATGTGTTAGAACTTGAAAATAAAGTTCTGTTACATAATGTTCTTTTTCTTATAAAGACTAGATTAAGGAAAGTTTTAGATAATAATTGAAAAATGAAAATAATCAAAATTGTATTTGAAGTGCAATTAAAATTTCAAAAATGTTTAGGTATGTAAATAAATTGGATATTGACAAATTTTAAAGCATGAAATATTGTTTGAATACAATACATGAGACAAGAGGATGGAGGGATTGCTTAGTGGGCAAAGTGTTGACTAAAACATAAGGACTTGAATTCGTGGGCTAGCATCTATATAAGAGTCTAGTGTGGGAGCACAAGTCTGTAAACTTCTCTGACCCCTCTCCCGTGCTGGAGGAACAGAGACAGAAACAGATGGATCCTGGAGAATTTCTGGCCAGTTGTCTAGCTGAAATAGTGGCTGTCAGTTTCAGTGGGAGACACTGTCTTAGTATTCCTTTCAGATTTAGTACTATTCTACATACAATAATGGTTACAAAAGGAGATAAAATGTGGAGTTTTAATCTAATTGAAGAGCAAAACACACGAACAGGTAACAGACCACTCAAACAGGGAGCTTTAGAGGGCAAAGATGTATTCTGATTGGGAAGGGAATTTATATAAAATATATGGTAGTTAAACCATTGGATTAAAAGGTTTAAAATTATAGATCAGAAGGAGGTAACAGAAAATTCTATTTAGAATAGAATGTAATAAGTAAATTAGTTTAACTGGAAATTTATAATATTATTAATGGGGCAAAATTTCAGTTTTTATATAAAGCCATGAAGGATCGTAGGTCACAAAGAATTTGTCATTCATGAACTTCTTTATTTAACTTTTTGATGTCCCTTCTAATTTTTGGAATTTAATTTATTTCAGCAAGCCAGACAATTTAAAGAGGCTTTCTGTGATAAGCAGATGTATACTGAAATACCAGGACTTAGAACAAGTTATTTTTGGTTCTTTACAAATCACAAAGCTAGTGAAGAATAATGGATATTCTCATCTTAGAGTGATTCATGAGTTTTTAGAGAAATTCTTTCTCAGGAGCCTCCTATTTAATTATGCATACTTCAAAAGCAAGGCATTGTTCTTGGCTACCTACCAAAACTAGATGCTAAGGGCTTATTTTTGAAAACATTGCACACTTGAGTCAGAGAGCATGGAAATATTAATCTGGAGCTGCTTTGTAATAATCATCTCCATTGGTTAACTTTCATAATGCCATAAGGCGTTATGCAGTTGGTTGATGGAGAAAAATCACCAATTCTTGCACAGCTATGAACATTTTAAGTTACAATAAAAATTGTTCTTATAATATATGCTCATTGGTGAAAGAGTGACACAAATGTTTTGGGGTTATCCAATACAGGGTTAACTTTGATTTGACATGACCTGGTACTAAACCTGGCCAAGAATAATTGATGGGTAGGGCATAGACTGTAGCAAAGAACCTATTGCTATTATTGTGCTAAATGGACGTACTATCAAATTAACTACTTCTAAATATGGCATACCCACAGATTAGTGACACTTTCAATTCTTGTTGGAGTAGTTCCTTTTTTGAAGTGTACAGCTATTTTTACAAAGATACAAAGCTGGTTGGAATGCAGAGGACGTGTTACTATGGAATGCTCATCCCTGAATAAGTTATCTATATTATACTCTCTCCCTGTGTGGCTTAAACAGAAGAGGGGACAAGATTGTAAGAGCCAAGAGCGATAAGGGAGAACTGTTATCAGTCTGCAGTCTGGCCTTGTCAGGGTCATTGCATTCATGGACTCAACAATAGTTATTCTTGTCTGCACAAAACATAAACAAGATCCAGACAAGATCAAGTTAATCAAAAATTCAGATTGAGGAAGGGCTCATGAAACCCCACCTCTACCTGCCCAGCTTTGGCTACTGAACATCTACATATGTGCAGGGGCCTAAATCCAGCCTGTGCTAGTTCTTTGGTTGGTGGTTCAGTCTCTGGGAGCACCCAAGTGTCCAGGCTAGTTGACTCTGTTGGTCTTCCTATGGAGTTCCTATTTCCTCTGGGGCCCTCAGTCCTTTCCCTAACTCTTCCATGACAATTGCCAAGCCCTGGTTAATGTTTGGCTATGGGTCTCTGCATTTGTTTTAGTCAGCTGCTAGGTAGGGCTTCTCAGAGGACAGTTAAGCTAGGCTCCTGTCTGCAAGCATAACAGAGTATCATTAGTAGTGTCAGGGATTGTTTTTTGACCATGGAAGGGTCTCAAGTTGGGCTAGCTATTGGTTGGCCATTCCCTTGGTCTTTGTTCCATCTTTGCCCCTGCACTTGTAGACGGGACAAATTTTGGGTCAAAAATTTTGTGGGTGGGTTGGTGTCCTTATCCTTCCACTGAGGGTCCTGCCTAGGCACAGGAAGTGGCCACTTCAGATTCCATATCCCTCACTGCTAAGAGTCTCACCTAGAATCACCCCCAAAGACTCCTGGGAACCTTCCTCATTCCAGGTCTCTGGTATGTTCTATAGATTCTCCCTCTCTGCCAGCTACCAATTTCCACTTATTTTCCCAGTCCCATCTCCCCCTACTGAATGCCCCATTTCCCTCCCCATTCCTCGCCTTGCTGGTTCTCTCCACCCCTCTGCATCCTATGACCATTTTATTCCCCCTTCTAAGTGGATTCAAGCATCCTCACGTATGCCTTCCTTCTTGTTTAGTTTCTTTGTGTCTGTGCATTGTAGCATGGGTATCCTGTACTTTATGGCTAATATTTATTTATCAGTGAGTACATACCATGCATGTCCTTTGGGGTCTGGGTTACCTCACTCAGGATGATATTTTCTAGTTCCATCTATTTGCCTGTGAAATTTATTCCTTGTATTTAATAGCTGAGTAGTGTTCTATTGTATAAATGAACCACATTTTCTTTATCCATTCTTCTGTTGAGGGGTATCTGGGTTGTTTACTGTTTCTGGCTATTATGAATAAATCTACTGTAAACATAGTAGAACACATGTACTTTTGGAACATTTTTTGCTTTGTGCCCAGGAATACTACAACTGGGTCTCGAGGTAGAACTGATCTCAATTTTTGGAGAAACCACCAGACTGATAGCCGGAGTAGTTGTACAAGTTTGCACTCCCATCAGCAATGGAGGGGTGTTCCTCTTGCTCCTGCATCCTTGACAGCATGTGCTATTGCTTGAGGTTTTGATCTTAAGCATTCTGATAGGTGTAAGGTGGAAAATCAGGTTTGTTTTAATTTGCATTTCCCTGCTAGGACTAAGGACTTAAACATTTCTTTGTTTCTCAGCCTTAGAGATTCCCCTTTTGAGAATTCTCTTTAGCTTTATACCCCATTTTTTTGATTGGATTATTTGGTTTGTTGAAATCTAGTTTCTGGAGTTCTTTATTTGTTTTAGATATCAGCACTCTGTCAGATATAGGGTTGGTGATGATTTTTTCCCCATTCTGTAGATTGCTCTTTTGTCCTATTGACAGGGTTCTTTGCCTTACAGAATCTTTCAGTTTCATCAGGTCCCATTTATTAATTTGTTGATCTTAGTGCCTGTGCCATTAATGTTCTTTTTAGGAAGATGTTTTCTGTACCAATGCATTGAATACAGTCCCCCACTTTCTCTTATATTTAGTATGTTCAGTTTTATTTTGAGGTCTTTGATTCACTTGGACTTGAGTTTTGTTCAGGGTAATAAATATGGATATATTTACATTCTTCTACATTCAGATATCCAGTTATAGCAGCTGCATCTGTTGAAAATACTTTTTGTTTTCCATTGTATAGTTTTGGCTTTGTCAAAAACCACGTGTCTGTAAGTGTATGGATTTATTTCTGGGTCTTTGATCTGATTCCATTTGTTACCCTGTTTGTTTCTATACCAATATCATGTAGTTTTTACTGCTATTGCTCTGTAGTACAACTTGAAATTGGGAATGGTAATACTTCTGTTTTTTTATTGTACAGGATTATTTTATCTCTTTTGGGTTTTTTATTTGTTTGTTTTTCCATATGGAGTTGAGAATGATTCTGTCATGGTCTGTAAAGAATTGCATTGGAATTTTGAGGGAATTGCATTTTGGCCATATATGTTCAGAATGGGAATGTTATCTTTGTGGATTTTTCCTTTGATGACTGTGAAGTATTCTTTCTCATTTTTTTCTTTTGATTGCTTTTGGTTGAAAACCTATTTTTAATAGCTATTAGAATGGCTACTCCACCTTGTCTCTTGAGTCCATTTTCTTGGAAACCAATTTTCCAGCCCTTTACTCTGAGGTAATGTCTATCTTTGTTACTAAGGTATGTTTCTTGTATGCCTCAGAATGATGATGGCTCTTGTTTCAGCATCCACTTTCTTAGCCTATGTCTTTTTTTGGTGGTTGGAGTCCATTGATCTTTAGAGATATTAATGACCAATGATCCTTGGTTCCTGATTTTTTGATGGTGGTGGTGGTAGTGTGTAATGTGTGTGTGTGTGTGTGTTTGAGAGAGAGAGAGAGAGAGAGAGAGAGAGAGAGAGAGAGAGAGAGAGAGAGAGAAGGAGGGAGGGATTCTCTTGGTTTTGCTTGTGTGAAAATGTTAATTTCTTCTCTTTTCTTGGGTGTAGTTAACATCCGTGGATTGCAGTTTTCCTTCAAGAATACTCTATAGGACTAGATTAGTGGAAAGATATTGTTTAAAGTTGGTTTTGTCATGGTTTCTTCATCTATAGTAATTGAAAGTTTTGTTGTGTGTAATAGTCTGGGCTGGCATCTGTTGTCTCTTTGAGTCTGCAAGATATCTTCCCAGGGCTTTCTGTCTTTTACAGTCTCTGTTGAGAAGTCAGGTGTAATTCTGATAGGTCTGTCTGTATATGTTACTTGGCTTTTTCACTTGTAGCTTTTAATATGTTTTTTATTATGCATATTTAGTGTTTTGTTTATTATTTGGTGATGGGTTTTCTTTTCTGGTCCAATCTATTTGGTGCTCTGTAAGTTTCTTTTATGTTTATAGGTATCTCTCTCTCTCTCTCTCTTTTTTTGGTATAGAATAGTGTTTATTCAGAGTAGGGAATGGGAGTTAGTGGTAGAGAGAGGTAGAGAGAGAGAGAGACAGAGAGAGAGAGAGAGAGAGAGAGAGAGAGAGAGAGAGAGAGAGAGAGGAGGCCGGCCATTACCACGTGGAGGGGGGAAGAGCCCCAGGGGCAGAGGGGTGAGAGAGTGTGGGAGAGCAGAGAGCAAAGAGCAAAGAGCAGGTATCTTATCTCTTTCTTTAGCTTAGGGAAATTTCTTTATGATTTTGTTGAAAATATTTTCTAGGCATTTGATTTGGGAATCTTCTCCTTCTATTCTTATTATTCTTAGGTTTTGTCATTGCATAGTATTCCAAATTTTCTGGATGTTTTGTGTTAGAAACTTAAGATTTTGCATTTTCTTTGGCTGATCTATCAATTTCTTCTATGGTATCTTCTACACCTGAAAGTCTCTCTTTCATCTCTTGTGTTCTCTTGGTGATGTTTGTGACTGTAGTTCCTCCTCTATTTCCTAGGTTTTCAATCTCCAGGGTTGCCTTAATTTGTGTGTTTTCTTTATTGCTTTTATTTCCATTCTCAGGTTAGTTTTATTCATTTCTTTTACCTGTTTGATTGTATTTTTCTGTATTTAATAGATTTGTTTATTTACTCTTTAAAGACATCTAGATGAGTTTTAAGGTCACTGTCTTGTTCTTCAGCTATGCTGTGATATCTAGGGATTGATGTAATAGGAGATCTGGGTTCTAATGGTCCTACTTTTCCTGATTGTGTCCTTGCACTGGCCTTTAGCCAACTGGTTGTTTCTGGTGTTGCCTGGCCTGGTAGTCCCTGCTGACAACCAGCCTCTCATTATCCTGGGTGGCAGCAGGCTCCCAGGGAAATAGGCAGAGCTGTGGCCTGGAGTGCAGATCCAGGATTGCAGGTAGAGATGTAGATCAGAAGATGTATTGCAGAGGAAACAGGGCAGACTTCATGGTTCCTGCGCTTTCTGGGGGACCCAGTAGGCATGGGATTTGTGCATAGTTATCTCACCTTGCTGTCCTCTTTTGCAGCAGACCTCCAGGGAAGCAGGCAGAGTTGTGGGTCAGGAAATGGAGTGCGGACCTGGGATTGCCTAAGTTATTGTTTTCTACCTTTCTGTCCTACAAGAACTAGGAAAGGTTAATCATATTACTTTAACAATATCCTTAAATTACATGTTTGTTTACTGTTTACATGAATGTCACTGTCTTTGTGTATGTTATTATGTACATGCAGTGGTTAGAGGACAAGTTGTAGGAGTTGGCTTTTCAAGGTATCAAACTCATATATTTAGGCTTGATAGAGACTGCTTTTACCTGCTGAGCCAATTTGCCAGCGCTAACTTTCTTTCTTAACTTATTTCTAATATCATTATGTTTGTTTTCAGTCTTGCTGTTAATTTATTATCCAACCTAATATACACTTCTATGGTTTTTTAAAAGGTTTTATACTGTATACTATATTTTGCACCATTAAACTTTTCCATCAATCTATTACTCCCACTTTTAGATAATGAAAATATTTTTCATGTTTTGTGACTTTCTCAACTAAGTAATTTTTAATACTTTAGATCTTAACCAACCAGTTGATATGCAGTGAATATTTCTTGAATAGAAATGAAGGACAATACTATGCCCTTAACTTCATACTTGCTACCTGCTTCACACTTTTGTTCTTTTCCCACTTTCCTTTCATAATGAACATTAAGATATGCATCACATCAAGTTAGTGAAGGCATGTATATATGTATATAGATATATAATATATACATAATGAAGATATACAATGAATATGAAATGTAATCTCAGTTCTCAAGAACCTGAAATCCTGGGTGGATATGAAGCCATACATCAAAAACTTAGGCACAGGCTTTGCAAATACAGTTTTATTTGTAGGTACTTGCTGCCAGCCATGGCCAACCCCACATGTTCTTGCAAATCATGGTCAATGCTAAGTCTTTGAGTTGTGGCTGTTTTCAACTGTGTGCAGATAAAGTTTTAAAGATATCAGAAAACATTTATATCTCAGCAACAGGACAAAGAATTTGTTTGTTTGTTTATTTGGTTTTTCAAGATGGGGTTTCTCTATGTAAATTCCTGGGTGTCTGGAACTAGCTCTGTAGCTCAGGCTGGCCTTAAACCCACAGTGACCCATCTGCCTCTATCGTCTAAGTGCTGGGATTGAAGGTATGCACCACCACACCTTGTTTGAAAGGATTTGTTTTTAAGGATTCCCATTTATCACAGAGTTATTCTGGAATTCATATGCTAACATGTTATCTTCATAAGTCATAATGATACTTTATAAATGCATACATGACAAGTTTATCTATGGAAAGAAATTTGATGCTGAGTATATTTTCCTGAAGCATAGGGTATGGTATTATATCTATGGAAAATGCTGGACAAAACACAAATGCTCCCAGGTTTTCATCTGCAATGTCAAGTCTGAATGATTGGATGGCAGGTGTGTGGTCACTAGGAAGGTGAAAGAAGGCATGGACATCAGTGGAATCCACGGCACAGTGGGACTGGCAAACATATCAGCATGCATCTTAACCATGAGACTGTGCTGAAGTAGTCTAGGAGAGCACTCTCTGCCCTGTCTGCTTTCAACATCCTATAATCTCTGTATTCTCACTATAGTTCCTTGGTTTTCACATGTTATTGTTCTCTGTATCTAGCTGGATTTTAGAGTTAAGAGTATGATTATCAGTTAAAAAGTAAATAAGAAAAAAATTGACTCAGATATAAAAGTAATGAAGCAAAAAAAAAATCTAAAAAAATAGTATAAAGCATAATTAATGATTTAAAGCTAAAGCCCAGTTTGCTAAATCAGTGGAATATTTATGTTTATTACATAGAACTATTAATAACTTAAAAATACAACTTTTATAAGAAAGTTTATATTTTTATTAGAAAATATAAATGATAAATTCAGATGTGCTAGTGTTCATAAATAAGAAAGAAAGGATTTTGTGGAACATTAGTAATCATTAAGGAGAAGCTTATCATGAATTAGTTGTTAATGTAGATTGTAAGGGGTAAAATGTATTTAGGGATATAAGTAAAACACATTTACAGGATTGTTTAATATACAGATTCAATATATATTGTGTGTGAGTATGTGCATGTTTATGCATGCATACATGTGTACATGTGTATATACCTATGTGTATAATAATTTGGAGGCCAGAACTCAACCTTGGGTGTCCTCTCTTAGTTTCTGTTTGCCTTGATTTTGGGGACAGGATTTTTCATTGGACTGAGCTCAACGAGTCAACTAAGCTAGTGGTTCACTGAGCCTCAGCAGGCCTCCTACCTCTATTTATTCAGTAGAAAAATTCAAGCATACCCCACCAGTGGGTATTGAATTCAGGTTCTCCTGATTTGCTAGGTAAACCTTTTCCCAACTAAATTATCTTTCCAGACTAGCAATATTTGTTGATTTAAATTTTGTGATATTGCTAGATCCTCAGCCATGGAAAACCTTTAATTCTGGGAAATATGGAATGTGACAGAATTTCTCATTCAAAGTAATAAAATATACCCATCCCATTGGAGAAAAAGGTCCACTGATAAAGATGTGTTATGTCTAAGTTTCAATAGTGACTGAGTACATTAGGCATGCATCTTGCTGACCTAATATTTAGTTTTTAAACTCTTTGCTTGGACTTGAGTACTATATAAAATGTTAACTAGTACACGTCTTTCTCTAACATACGGGTATTGTACTAGTTATGGTTCTCTAGAGGAACAGAACTGATATAATGAATATATGTAGATATATACATATATGGACATATACATATGCCTATACATATACATATGCATATACATACATACATATATATATATATATACATATACATACATATATATACATATGCATATACATATACATACACACACACACACACACACACACACACACACATATATATATATATATATGGAGAGGGGTGTGTGTTGTTAAAGAGTGGCTTGCAGGCTGTGGTCCAGCTAGTCTGACACTGGCTATATCTACCATTGGAAAGTGCAAGAATCAGCAGTTGTTCAGTTCCCAAGGCTTGATCTCTCAGCTGGTCTTCAGGGCCTGCTGAATACCAAAGAAGTATGCTGTAATGCCAGTGAAGAAAGGTGCTTGCCAGTGAGTGCAAGGGCAGGCAGGTAAAGAGCATGCTTCCTTTTTCCATCTCTTTATACATGCTGCCAGCAGAAGGTGTGGCCCAGATTAAGGTGCATCTTCCCTCCTCAAAAAGATCCATATTTAGTGTGGGTCTTCCCACTTAAAATGTGTTAATTAAGAAAAATCCCTCACAGGTGTACACACCCACTTGCATTTAAGTTAAATTTAGATGTACTCAAGTTGACAACTAAGAATAGCCGTCTCAGGAACATGTTCAACAGATTGCATTATGGCTTTGTGGTAGAGGAGAGGCAAGAGATGAAAATAAATATACCATGGCTTTTCATTGCATCATACTCTGTATTTCCATAAATGTTGTTAAATAAATTTGCAAGAAAGATGTGAGTTTTTGGAGGTAGAGAGGTCTCTATCTTAGAATAGACATGCAGATTCTCTGTGTTTCTATCTGCAAAATGTTGATTGTAAGAACTATCTTTCAATTTTTTAAAAATCAAAATTACATATAAACTTTGTAAGTTGTCCATTAGAGTATTTGGAGATTGTAGAACATGAGGTGACAAGATATGAGACTGTGGTGAGAGTGAGATTCACAAAATTGAAATCATAGAGCTCTTTTCATTACCACAGTGTGACAACAGGGAAGGGGGCTGGACTAGTGTGTGGATTTTGCTAATAGCAAAATAATTCGATAGCAAATTAATTCAAGTAACAGAGCTTGTGTGCTGAACTGAGAGTAATGACATAGAGACCTATGCATCAGAACTATGATGGAGTAAATTGAGATTGTTAGGGATGAATACAGAACTGGTTCTTCCTCTTATTTTTATGTATGACCCATATGGACATAGTTTGGTATGTGAGTATGAGGGCTCATTGACTCTCAGATTCTGAGACATATCCTGCACTTATAAAGCAATAATAAATGAGTTTGCCCTGACAACAAAGCCTTTGTCTCCTTTAATGTAAGGCTGTATATTTCTCCTTTACTTAGTTTTTAAGTATCATTTTCCATGAGAAAAAAAGCTCAAAGAACACCCTCATAGTCTAGGGATTATATTGGAGGGAGAAAATGATGGGGTCAATATGATCATATTCAATTTTACACATATACAAAATTCTCAATAAGAAAGAAAAAAATTAAAAAGCATAGTTTCTCAAACTAAGTAGCCTGAGTTTGCATAGTGGCTCCAATTGTGCACCCATTTCTGATACTCAGGCTTGGTGTTGATTGACTTTCTTATCTGTCAACTAGAAATGGAGAGTTTGTTATAGAGTTTATATTAATCATACTCACAAGGTTCCTGGTCCATTGTAAAAGTTTTAATAAATAATTGATTCACATAGGGGTTAAAAATCATCTGCACATAAAGCCAGACACACTGAAGCTAACAGATAAGAAAATGGGGAAGACCCTTGAGGACATTGGTACAGGGGGAAAGTTCCTGAACAAAAAACCAATAGCTTATGCTCTAAGATCAAGAATTGACAAATGGGACCTCATAAAATTACAAAGTTTCTGTAAGGCAAAGGACACCATCAAAAGGACAAATCGGCAACCAACAAATTGGGAAAAGATCTTTACCAACTCTACATCCGACAGAGGGCTAATATCCAATATACAGAAAGAACTCAAGAAGTTAGATCCCAGAAAACCAAATAACCCTATTAAAAATGGGGTACAGAGCTAAACAAAGAATTTTCACCTGAAGAACTTCGGATGGCTGAGAAGCATCTTAAAAAAATGCTCAACATCATTAGTCATTAGAGAAATGTAAATCAAAACAACCCTGAGATTTCACCTTACACCAGTCAGAATGGCTAAGATTAAAAACTCAGGAGACTGGAGGTGTTGGCGAGGATGTGTAGAAAGAGGAACACTCCTCCACTGCTGGTGGGAATGCAAATTGGTACAACAACTCTGGAAATCAGTCTGGTGGTTCCTCAGAAATCTGGGCATGTCACTTCCAGAGGACCCTGCTATACCACTCCTGGGCATATACCCAGAGGATTCCCCAGCATTTAATAAGGATACATACTCCACTATGTTCATAGTAGCCCTATTTATAATAGCCGGAAGCTGGAAAGAACCCAGGTGTCCCTCAATGGAGGAATGGATACAAAAAATGTGGTATATATACACAATGGAGTACTATTCAACCATTAGAAACAATGAATTCATGAAATTCTTAGGCAAATGGATGGAGCTGGAGAACATCATACTAAGTGAGGTAACCCAGTCTCAAAAGATCAGTCATGGTATGCACTTACTGATAAGTGGATATTAGCCTAGAAACTTGGATTACCCAAAACATAATCCACATATCAAATGATGTCCAAGAAGAACAGAGGAGTAGCCCCTGATTCTAGAAAGACTCAGTGCAGCAGTATAGGGCAATACCAGAACAGGGAAGTGGGAAGGGGTTGATGGGAGAACAGCGGGAGGGAAGAGGGCTTATTGGATTTTTGGGGAGTGGGGAGCCCGAAAAGGGGAAATCATTTGAAATGTAAATAAAAATATATTGAATAAAAAAAAGATCATCTTAGTGGTATCTAGAAAACACTTTTAGTATTTCCCTGCCCTCAGTAATATGTGTCCACAACTGGAAGATTTATTAACAATCATATGAGGGCCAGAGCAGATGCCAGTGAGCAAAATGATCCAATGGGCTTTAGACACAAAGTACAAAACTAAAATGAAAGCCATTTTAGTTCTAAAATTATCCTTAGCACTCTCATGCTGGAATTTTTAAAATAATATATATTATTTATATACTATACCAAGGTTATTTAAAATCTATAATATTTTTATTATATAATTAGGATTGCTTCTATTCTCCAGAAATAGACTTTCAAATATGATGCTAAAATAAGTTCATTGACCATTTCAAGCCTTTGATATCTAGTGATATATAAATTATGAAGTGTTACTTTCTTTTCTACTAATTACATATTAATTGAGGTGGGTATCATGGACCAAACTCCCTTTAATGCCAAATTAGAAGGAAGTTAACCACCTAGATTTACTTGCCCCATAACTACAGTGTAAAAGTGTAGCCCCTGGAGTACTATAGAAATTGTCTGAAATAGTAAAGAGTGTGCTTTGGGTGCTGATAGTGTCCTTCCCTAAGGACTGAGGAAAAGGGGTTCCATTCAGGAAGTTTTCCCCTGTGCCCATGTCCTCAAGGGTTTTCCCCAGTTTCTATTAGTTTCAGTGTGTCTGGTTTTATGTGGAGGTACTTGATCCACTTGGAGTGGAGTTTAGTACATGGAGATAAGAATGGATCAATTCGCATTCTTCTGCATGCTGACCTCCAATTGAACCAGCACCATTTGTTGAAAAGGCTATCTTTTTTCCACTGGATGTTTTCGGCTCCTTTGTTGAAGATCAAGTGACCATATGTGTGTGGATTCATTTCTGGGTCTTCAATTCTATTCCATTTGTTCATTTGTCTGTCACTGTGCCAATACCATGCAGTTTTTAAAACTATTGCTCTGTAGTATTGCTTGAAGTCAGGGATACTGATTCTCCCAGAATTTCTTTTGTTGTTGAGAATAGTTTTAGCTATCCTGTTTTTTTTGTTATTCCAGATGATTTTAAGAATTGCTTTTTCTAACTTTGTGAAGAACTGAGTTGGAATTTTGATGGGGATTGCGTTGAATCTGTAGATTGCTTTTGGCAAAATGGCCATTTTAACTATATTAATCCTGCCAATCCATGAGCATGACAGATTTTTCCATTTTCTGAGGTCTTCTTCGATTTTCTTCTTCAGAGACCTGAAGTTCTTGTTGTATAGATCTTTCACTTGTTTGGTTAGAGTCACAAGATACTTTATATTGTTTGTGGCTATTGTGAAGGGTGTCATTTCCCTAACTTCTTTCTCAGCCTGCTTATCCTTTGAGTATAGGAAGGCAACTGATTTGCTTGAATTGATTTTATAACCAGCCACTTTGCTGAAGTTGTTTATCAGCTGTAGGAGTTCTCTGGTGGAGGTTTTCGGGTCACTTAAGTAGACTATCATGTCATCTGCAAATAGTGATAATTTGACTTCTTCCTTTCCAATTTGTATCCCCTTGACCTCCTTATGTTGTTTAATTGCTCTAGCTAGAACTTCAAGTACTATATTAAAAAGATATGGAGAGAGAGGACAGCCTTGTCTAGTCTCTGATTTTAGTGAGATTGCTTCAAGTTTCTCTCTGTTTATTTTGATGTTGGCTACCGGTTTGCTGTATATTGCTTTAATGATTTTAGGTATGGGCCTTGAATTCTTATTCTTTCCAAGGCTTTTAGCATGAAAGGATGCTGAATTTTGTTAAATGCTTTTTCTGCATCTAATGAGATGATCATATGGTTTTTTATTGATATATTTTTTATTTACATTTCAAATGATTCTTTGAGTTTGTTTATGTAGTGGATTGCATTGATGGATGTCCTTATATTGAACCATCCCTGCATCCCTGGGATGAAGCCTACTTGATCATGGTGGATGATCGTTTTGATGTGTTCTTGGATTCCGTTGGCAAGAATTTTATTGAGCATTTTTGCATCAATATTCATAAGGGAAATTGGCCTGAAGTTCTCTTTCTTTGTTGGATCTTTGTGTGCTTTTGGTATCAGCGTAATTGTGGTTTCATAGAATGAGTTGGGTAGAGTTCCTTCTGTTTCTATTTTGTGGAATAGTTTGAAGAGTATTGGTGTTAGGTCTTCTAGAAGGTCTGATAGAATTCTGCACTGAAGCCATCTGGTCCCGTGCTTTTTTTTGGTTAGGAGACTTTCTATGACCCTTTTTATTTCTTCAGGTATTATAGGACTGTTTAGGTGATCTATTTGATCCTGGTTTAGTTTTAGTGTCTGATATCTGTATAGGAAACTGTCCATTTCCTCCAGATTCTCCAGTTGCATTGAGTATAGGCTTTTGTAGTAGGATTTGATGATTTTTTGAATTTCCTCAGTTTCTGCTGTTATATCTCCCTTTTCATTTCTAAGTTTGTTAATCTGTATACTGTCTCTGTGCCCTTTGGTTAGTCTGGCTAAGGGTTTATCTATCTTGTTGATTTTCTCAACGAACCAGCTCCTGGTTTTGTTGATTCTTTGTATGGTTCTCTTTGTTTCTACTTGATTGATTTCAGTCCTGAGTTTGATGGGTTTCCTGCCTTCTACTCCTCCTGGGTTTAATAGCTTCATTTTGTTCCAGGGCTTTCAGGTGTGTTGTTAAGCTGTCAGTGTATGCTCTCTCCATTTTCTTTTTGGAGGCACTCAGGGCTATGAGTTTTCCTCTTAGCACTGCTTTCATTGTGTCCCATAGATTTGGATATGTTGTGTCTTCGTTTTCATTAAATTCTAAAAAGTCTTTAATTTCTTTCTTTATTTCTTCCTTGAGCAAGTTATTGTTGAGTAGAATATTGTTCAGTTTCTATGTGTATGTGGGTTTTCTGTTGTTTTTATTGCTATTGAAGACCACTTTTACTCCATAGTGATCTGATAGGAGGCATGAGATTATTTTGATCTTCTTATATTTGTTGAGGTCTGTTTTGTGACCAATTATATGATTGATTTTGCAGAAGGTACCATGAGGTGCTGAGAAAAAGTTTTATTCTTTTGCTTTAGGATAAAATGTTCTCTCTCTCTATATATATATGTATATGTATATGTATATGTATATGTATATGTATATGTATATGTATATGTATATATATATATGTATATATATACATATATATATATATCTGTTAAATCTAATTGGTCCAAAGCTTCAATTAGTTTCACTGTGTCCCTGTTCAGTTTCTGTTTTCCTGATCGGTCCATAAGATCAAGAATTGACAAATGGAACCGCATAAAATTACAAAGTTTCTGTAAGGCAAAGGACACTGTTAAAAGGACAAAACGGCAACCAACAAATTGCGAAAGGATATTCTCCAACCCTACATCTGATAGAGGGCTAATATCCAATATATACAAAGAACTCAAGAAGTTAGACCCCAGGGAAACAAATAACCCTATTAAAAATGGGGTACAGATCTAAACAAAGAATTTTCACCTGAAGAAATTAGGATGGCCGAGAGGCACCTTAAGAAGTGCTCAACATCATTAGTCATTAGGGAAATGCAAATCAAAGCAACCCTGAGATGTCACCTTACACCAGTCAGAATGGCTAAGGTCAAAAACTCAGGAGACAGCACGTATTGGCAAGGATGTGGAGAAAGAGGAACACTCCTCCACTGCTGGTGGGACTGTAAGATGGTACAACCACTGTGGAAATCAGTCTGGAGGTTCCTCAGAAAACTGGACATGACACTTCCGGAGGACCCTGCTATACCTCTCCTGGGCATATACCCAGAGGATTCCCAGCATGCAATAAGAACACATCGTCCACTATGTTCATATCAGCCTTATTTATAATAGCCAGAAGCTGGAAAGAACCCAGATGTTCCTCAAAGGAGGAATGGATACAGAAAATGTGGTATATTTACACAATGGAATACTACTCAGCAATTAGAAACAATGAATTCACAAAATTTTTAGGCAAATGGTTTGATCTGGAAAATATCATCCTAAGTGAGGTAACCCAATCACAAAAGAATACATAGAATGCAATCTCTGATAAGTGGATATTAATTAGCCCAGAAGCTCTGAATACTCAAGGCACAAATCACATAACAAATGACTCCCATGAAGAAGTATGGAGAGGGTCCTGATCCTGGAAAGGATTGATCTAGCGTTGGAGGGGAATATATGGACAGAGAAAAAGGAGGGAGTTGATTGGAGAATGAGTGGAGAGAAGAAGGTTTATGGGAATATGGGGAGGGTGGATCTGGGAAAGGGGAAATCATTTGGAATGTAAACGAAGAATATAGAAAATAAAAATATTAAAATGAAAAAAAAAGAAATGAGGTTCCTGGTTCCTGTGTTGTAAACCTTGTGTGGTTTTATCAACCATTGAACTTGGGACTGAAAACTTAGGGAGCTCTCAGGGAGCGGTGTCTACTCACAGGAGGGCTGCCTTCCTGCCAGTCTTTTGAACTTCTCCTTTGCTGTTTGGCAGCTGGTCCACCTGAAGACTAACCTGGAACAATGTCTATTTTAGCAGGCTCTTCATTACTTAAATCTCCTCCGTCCATCAGGCTTGGGCCTAACTCAGCCTTTTAATGAAACTGTAGCAAGCCAGTCACCCTCTGGGTAACACATGCTAAATCAGTAGATCAAAAAATCAATTCCACTGTCTAAAACTAGGCTAAAGGTGAGCTATTTAAAACAAGAGTAAATTAATTTTGAGTTAGGAGAGAATATACCCTCCTCTGAACGTGGCATTTGGCAAGGGACGCCAATTGACAGTCCTGCACTCTTAATATGGAAGTCAAACCTTGGAAACAGAAATCGCTTTCTTCCCAGTGAGTTTCCTTTGGAGGATACCCACACTGAATCCTAGGAATTACCATTGTCTTTTGTTTATACTCTTACTCCACCCATAGAAAGTCTTCAACACATCACATTGCTTCTACCTTCCAAACACAGCTTTCCAAGCCTCCCCAACTGCCTCCCGTCATCTGCATGACCAGTCTTTTCTCTGGCTTCATGCAGAGACACTGACATAGTTTTTGTCAACTTGACACAAACCTAGACACACCTGGAAAGAGAATCTCAGTGGAGAAATTGCTTCCACCAGATTGACCTGTGGGATGTCTGCCAGGATATTTTCTTGATGAATGGTTGATGTTAGATGACTCAGCCCATAAGAGAGATATATGTGCGAGCCACGTGAAGCAAGCCAGGAAGCTGTAGTCTTACCTGGTCTCTGCTTCACTTCTGGCTTTGGCTTCCTCTATGATGGACTAACCTGTAAGCCAAATAAAGTCTTTCTTCCCCAAGTTGCTTTTGGTCATGGTGTTCATCACAGGAACAGAGGGCAAACTGGGCTTGGCAGCTTTTGGCTCTACCTTTGTTTATTCTTTATTGGAAGTATTTCACTTACAAATCGTCTTTGGTTCCTAACTTTTCTCATTGACATGTGCATTCTAAGAGGGCAGGAATTTGTGTCTACTGTGACTGTTATAACCTCATATATAAAAAACAGTGACATGGAAGTATTTGCTGATGAATGAATTGTAAATTCAGGCCTTAGTTATCTAGTGAGAACAGATTTATGACACATGTTACTTTTATATTAACTGCATGCTAATTTATATAATTAATAGTATAGGCTTAACACTTTTAGGAGGAAACCATTCTGTTTGTTTGCTCTGACACTGGGAATTACAGAGTACAATAATAGAGAGAACTGTGTAGGAATTGCTTAATATGGTGTGGGTGGGCTTCAGAATCCTGGTATCATCCTCCCCCAGCACTATGGCGAATGCTAATGGAATTTAGCTTTCTTTGCTCTGTCACATCCTTATTATACATCATAAATAGTCTTGTGGAACTGTTAAGTAGAAACGAATTTATATATAATTCTTATTGCATTATGTGAACTTACTCTGAACCTTTGTTTTTGTAAGTATTGGAGGTAAGCAAACATTCTACAAAATACTATTGCATTTGTAGTTAAATAGTAATCCAGATATGGTGCCTTACCGGGCAGTCCACACTGAACAGATTTTTTTCCTTTAATACCTCTACATGATGCTTTATGAAGCAGATTCAGCCTTTTCTTTTTCACTCATTAAAATGATTTTAAATCAAGAGTTGTTAATGTTGACATTCAGGCTTTGCTTTCTAAGTTCTTTTTAACTTTTCACATGGTTTTAAATTTTAGGACCTCAAATTTGATCCAATATCTGAGTGCCTGATTATTGCTGAATGTAGTAGAAAGATTATAGCATAATTCTTAAATCTTTTATCTTATTTTCAAATTTTAATCTTGCCTTTAAAAATTAGTCAACATGCTCTTTTATGTATGTGCACAGTTGTGTGTGTGTGTGTGTGTGTGTGTGTCAGTGCATGTAGAAACCAGTGGTTGATGTATCTTTCTCAATTGCTCTCTATCTTCTTCTTTTTTTTTTTTTTTTGAGACACTGTCTCTCACTGAACCAATTTCACTAGGCTGGCTGGCCAGTGAGTTCTAGGGATCTGTGTGTCTCTGTCTATCCAGCACTTGGATTTCAGGTATGAGCTGCTGTATCCAGATTTTCATCTGACTGCTGGGATACAAATTCAGTTCCCCTTGCTTCAGCAGCAAGCACATTACCAGTTGAGCCATCCCTCAAGCCTCCTATGTTTATTCTTACTTAGTTTTTATCCTTTTTGATTTTTGGTCTTATTCTGCTATACTAACTCAGAATTAATTTTTTTTTGTCTTTTTTTTATTTGATATAATTTATTTACATTTCAAATGATTTCCCCTTTTCTAGCCCCCCCACTCCCCGAAAGTCCCGTAAGCCCCCTTCTCTTCCCCTGTCCTCCCTCCCACCCCTTCCCAGTTCCCCGTTCTGGTTTTGCCAAATACTGTTTCACTGAGTCTTTCCAGAACCAGGGACCACTCCTGCTTTCTTCTTGTATCTCATTTGATGTGTGGATTATGTTTTGGGTATTCCAGTTTTCTAGGTTAATAACCACTTATTAGTGAGTGCATACCATGATTCACCTTTTGAGTCTGGGTTACCTCACTTAGTATGATGTTCTCTAGCTCCATCCATTTGCCTAAGAATTTCATGAATTCATTGTTTCTAATGGCTGAATAGTACTCCATTGTGTAGATATACCACATTTTTTGTATCCACTCTTCTGTTGAGGGATACCTGGGTTCTTTCCAGCATCTGGCAATTATAAATAGGGCTGCTATGAACATAGTAGAGCATGTATCCTTATTACATGGTGGGGAATCCTCTGGGTATATGCCCAGGAGTGGTATAGCAGGATCTTCTGGAAGTGAGGTGCCCAGTTTTCGGAGGAACCGCCAGACTGCTTTCCAGAGTGGTTGTACCAATTTGCAGCCCCACCAGCAGTGGAGGAGTGTTCCTCTTTCTCCGCACCCTCTCCAACACCTGCTGTCTCCTGAATTTTTAATCTTAGCCATTCTGACTGGTGTAAGATGAAATCTTAGGGTTGTTTTGATTTGCATTTCCCTAATGACTAATGAAGTGGAGCATTTTTTAAGATGCTTCTCCGCCATCCGAAGTTCTTCAGGTGAGAATTCTTTGTTTAACTCTGTACCCCATTTTTTAATAGGGTTGTTCGGTTTTCTGGAGTCTAACTTCTTGAGTTCTTTATATATATTGGATATTAGCCCTCTATCTGATGTAGGATTGGTGAAGATCTTTTCCCAATTTGTTGGTTGCCGATCTGTCCTCTTGATGGTGTCCTTTGCCTTACAGAAACTCTGTAACCTTATGAGGTCCCATTTGTCAATTCTTGCTCTTAGAGCATACGCTATTGGTGTTCTGTTCAGAAACTTTCTCCCTGTACCGATGTCCTCAAGGGTCTTCCCCAGTTTCTTTTCTATTAGCTTCAGAGTGTCTGGCTTTATGTGGAGGTCCTTGATCCATTTGGATTTGAGCTTAGTACAAGGAGACAAGGATGGATCAATTCGCATTCTTCTGCATGCTGACCTCCAGTTGAACCAGCACCATTTGTTGAAAAGGCTATCTTTTTTCCATTGGATGTTTTCAGCCTCTTTGTCGAGGATCAAGTGGCCATAGGTGTGTGGGTTCATTTCTGGATCTTCAATCCTGTTCCATTGATCCTCCTGCCTGTCACTGTACCAATACCATGCAGTTTTTAACACTATTGCTCTGTAGTATTGCTTGAGGTCAGGGATACTGAGAATTAATTTTTTTTATTTGTTAAGTCCTCCCCTCATGTGTGGCACTTGATTTTTGCTTCTTCAATTTATTTCCCAAAGTGTTCCAAGCCACTTTGATTCTTTTTTTTTAAATATTTTATTTTCTATATTCTTTGTTTACATTC
Organism: Apodemus sylvaticus; assembly: GCF_947179515.1. Lineage (NCBI taxonomy): Eukaryota > Metazoa > Chordata > Mammalia > Rodentia > Muridae > Apodemus > Apodemus sylvaticus. Next base: position 106,896,808 of record NC_067477.1, on the reverse strand, counting down.
CAAATGATTTCCCCTTTCCCGGATCCCCCCTCCCCATATGTCCCATAAACCTTCTTCTCTCCATCCCTTCTCCAATCACCTCCCTCCTTTTTCTCTGTCCATATATTCCCTTCCACTGCTAGATCAATCCTTTCCAGGATCAGGACCCTCTCCATACTTCTTCATGGGAGTCATTTGTTATGCAATTTGTGCCTTGGGTATTCAGAGCTTCTGGGCTAATTATTATCCACTTATCAGAGATTGCATTCCATGTGTATTCTTTTGTGATTGGGTTACCTCATTTAGGATGATATTTTCCAGATCAAACCATTTGCCTAAAACTTTTGTGAATTCATTGTTTCTAATTGCTGAATAGTATTCCATTGTGTAAATATACCACATTTTCTGTATCCATTCCTCCTTTGAGGGGCATCTGGGTTCTTTCCAGCTTCTGGCTATTATAAATAAGGCTGCTATGAACATAATTGAGCATGTGTCTTTATTGCATGGTGGGGAATCCTTTGTGTATATGCCCAGGAGAGGTATAGTAGGGTCCTCTGGAAGTCTCATGTCCAGTTTTCTGAGGAACCTCCAGACTGATTTCCACAGTGGTTGTACCATCTTACAGCCCCACCAGCAGTGGAGGAGTGTTCCTCTTTCTCCACATCCTCGCCAACACCTGTTGTCTCCTGAGTTTTTTTCCTTAGTCATTCTGACTGATGTCAGGTGAAATCTCAGGGTTGTTTTGATCTGCATTTCCCTAATGACTAATGATGTTGAGCACTTCTTAAGGTGCCTCTTGGCCATCCTAATTTCTTCAGGTGAAAATTCTTTGTTAAGATCTGTACCCCATTTTTTAATAGGGTTATTTGTTTCCCTGGGGTCTAACTTCTTGAGTTCTTTGTATATATTGGATATTAGCCCTTTATCAGATGTGGGGTTGGTGAATATCCTTTCCCAATTTGATGGTTGCCGTTTTGTCCTTTTAACAGTGTCCTTTGCCTTACAGAAACTTTGTAATTTTATGAGGTCCCATTTGTCAATTCTTGATCTTAAAGCATAAGCTATTGGTGATCTGTTCAGGAACTTTTCCCCTGTGCCCATGTCCTCAAGGGTCTTCCCCAGTTTCTTTTCTATTAGTTTCAGTGTGTCTGGTTTTACATGGAGGTCCTTGATCCACTTGGAGTGAAGTTTAGTACATGGAGATAAGAATGGATCAATTCGCATTCTTCTGCATGCTGACCTCCAATTGAACCAGCACCATTTGTTGAAAAGGCTATGTTTTTTCCACTGGATGTTTTTGGCTCCTTTGTTGAAGATCAAGTGACCATAGGTGTGTGGATTCATTTCTGGATCTTCAATTCTATTCCATTGGTCCACTTGCCTGTCACTGTGCCAATACCATGCAGTTTTTAACACTATTGCTCTGTAGTATTGCTTGAAGTCAGGGATACTGATTCCTCCAGATTTTCTTTTTTTGTTGAGAATAGTTTTAGCTATCCTGGGTTTCTTGTTATTCCAGATGAATTTGAGAATTGCTTTTTCTAACTCTGTGAAGAACTGAGTTGGGATTTTGATGGGGATTGCATTGAATCTGTAGATGGCTTTTGGCAAGATGGCCATTTTAACTATATTAATCCTGCCAATCCACGAGCATGACAGATTTTTCCATTTTCTGAGGTCTTCTTTGATTTCCTTCTTCAGAGACCTGAAGTTCTTGTCATATAGATCTTTCACTTCTTTGGTTAGAGTAACACCAAGATACTTTATATTGTTTGTGGCTATTTTGAAGGGTGTCATTTCCCTAACTTCTTTCTCAACCTGCTTATCCTTTGAGTATAGGAAGGCAACTGATTTGCTTGAGTTGTTTTTATAACCAGCCACTCTGCTGAAGTTGTTTATCACCTGTAGGAGTTCTCTGGTGGAGGTTTTCGGGTCACTTAAGTAGACTATCATGTCATCTGCAAATAGTGATAATTTGACTTCTTCCCTTCCAGTTTGTATCCCCTTGACCTCCTTATGTTGTCTAATTGCTCTAACTAGAACTTCAAGTACTATATTGAAAAGATATGGAGAGAGAGGACAGCCTTGTCTCGTCCCTGATTTTAGTGGGATTGCTTCAAGTTTCTCTCCATTTAGTTTGATGTTGGCTACCGGTTTTCTGTATATTGCTTTAACGATGTTTAGGTATGGGCCTTGAATTTCTGTTTTTTCCAATACTTTTAGCATGAAAGGATGCTGGATTTTGTCAAATGCTTTTCTGCATCTAATGAGATGATCCTATGATTTTTTCTTTGAGTTTGTTTATGTAGTGGCTAGCATTGATGGACCTCCTTATATTGAACCATCCCTGCATCCCTGGGATGAAGCCTACTTGATCATGGTGGATAATTGTTTTGATGTGTTCTTGGATTCGGTTGGCAAGAATTTTATTAAGTATTTTTGCATCAATATTCATAAGAGAAATTGGCCTGAAGTTCTCTTTCTTTGTTGGATCTTTGTGTGGTTTTGGTATCAGCGTAATTGTGGCTTCATAATTGGGTATAGAGTTCCTTCTGTTTCTATTTTGTGGAATAGTTTGAAGAGTATTGGTGTTAGGTCTTCTATGAAGGTCTGATATAACTCTGCACTGAAGCCATCTGGTCCCGTGCTTTTTTTGGTTGGGAGACTTTCTATGACCCTTTTTATTTCATCAGGTGTTATGGGACTGTTTAGATGATCTATTTGATCCTGGTTTAGTTTTGGTGTTTGATATCTGTATAGGAAACTGTCCATTTCCTCCAGATTCTCCAGTTGTGTTGAGTACAGGCTCTTGTAGTAGAATCTGATGATTTTTTGGATTTCCTCAGTTTCTGTTGTTATATCTCCCTTTTCATTTCTAAGTTTGTTAATCTGTATACTGTCTCTGTGTCCTTTGGTTAGTCTGGCTAAAGGTTTATCTATCTTGTTGATTTTCTCAACGAACCAGCTCCTGGTTTTGTTGATTCTTTGTATGGTTCTCTTTGTTTCTACTTGATTGATTTCAGTCCGGAGTTTAATGGGTTTCCTGCCTTCTATTCCTCCTGGGTGAAATAGCTTCTTTTTTTCTTCCAGGGCTTTCAGGTGTGTCATTAAGCTGTTAGTGTATGCTCTCTCCATTTTCTTTTTTGAGGCACTCAGGGCTATGAGTTTTCCTCTTAGCACTGCTTTCATTGTGTCCCATAGATTTGGGTATGTTGTGTCTTTATTTTCATTATGTTCTAAAAAGTCTTTAATTTCTTTCTTTATTTCTTCCTTGACCAAGGTATCATTGAGTAGAATATTGTTCAGTTTCTATGTGTATGTGGGTTTTCTGTTGTTTTTATTGCTATTGAAGACCACTTTTACTCCATAGTGATCTGATAAGAGGCATGGGATTAGTTCGATCTTCTTATATTTGTTGAGGTCTGTCTTGTGACCAATTATATGGTCGATTTTGGAGAAGGTACCATGAGGTGCTGAGAAAAAGGTATATTCTTTTGCTTTAGGATAGAATGTTATATATATATATATATAAATATATCTGTTAAATCTAATTGGTCCAAAGCTTCGATTAGTTTCATTGTGTCCCTGTTTAGTTTCTGTTTTCCTGATCAGTTTATTGAGGAAAGTGCAGTGTTGAAGTCACCCACAATTATTGTATTAGGTGCAATGTGTGCTTTGAGCTTTAATAAAGTTTCTTTTATGAATGAGGGTGCCCTTGCATTTGGAGCATATATGTTCAGGATTGAGAGTTCTTCTTCTTGTATTTTTCCTTTGACCGGCAAGAAGTGTCCCTCAGAGTCTCTTTTGAAGACTTTGGGTTGAAAGTCAATTTTATCTGATATTAAAATGGCTACTCCAGCTTGTTTCCTGAGACCATTTGCTTGTAAAATTGTCTTCCAGCCTTTTACTCTAAGGTAGTGTTTGTCTTTGACACTGAGGTGTGTTTCCTGTAAGCAGCAAAATGTAGGGTCCTGTTTATGTATCCAGTCAGTTAGTCTATGTCTTTTTATTGGGGCATTGAGTCCATTGATGTTAAGAGATATTAAGGAATAGTGATTGTTACTTCCTGTCATTTTTGACGTTATTTTTAAATTTGATTGGTTAACTTCTTTTGGGTTTGATGAAGGTTACTATCTTGCTTTTTCCAGGGTGAGGTTTCCCTCCTTGTATTGGTGTTTTCCTCCTATTATCCTTTGTAGGGCTGGGTTTGTGGATAGATATTGGGTAAACTTGGTTTTGTCATGGAATATCTTAGTTTCTCCATCTATGGTGATTGAGAGTTTTGCTGGATATAGTAGTTTTGGCTGGCATTTGTGTTCTTTTAGAGTCTGCATGAGATCTGCCCAGGATCTTCTAGCCTTCATAGTCTCAGGTGAAACGTCTGCTGTGATTCTTATAGGTCTTCCTTTATATGTTACTTGACCTTTTTCTTTTACTGCCTTTAATATTCTTTCTTTGTTTAGTACATTTGGTGTTTTGATTATTATGTGACAGGAAGTATTTCTGTTCTGGTCCAGTCTGTTTGGAGTTCTGTAGGCTTCTTGTATATTCATGGGCATATCTCTCTTTAGGTTAGGGAAGTTTTCTTCCATAACTTTATTGAAAATATTTGCTGGCCCTTTAAGTTGTAAATCTTCAGTCTCATCTATGCCTATAATCCTTAGGTTTGGTCTTCTCATTGTGTCCTGGATATCCTGCATATTTTGGGTTACAAGCTTTTTGCATTTTTCATTTTCTTTAACTGTTGAGTCCATGGTTTCTATGGTATCTTCAGCATCTGAGATTCTTTCTTCTATCTCTTGTATTCTGTTGTTGATATTTGCATCTATGTCCCCTGATTTCTTCCCAAGGCTTTCTATCTCCAAAGTTGTCTCCCTTTTAGTTTTCTTAGTTGTTTCTACTTCTGATTTTAGATCCTGGATGGTTTTTTTTTTTCTTTTTTTTTTTATTATTCGATATAATTTATTTACATTTTAAATGATTTCCCCTTTTCTAGCCCCCCCACTCCCCGAAAGTCCCGCAAGCCCCCTTCTCTTCCCCTGTCCTCCCACCCACCCCTTCCCACTTCCCCGTTCTGGTTTTGCTGAATACTGTTTCACTGAGTCTTTCCAGAACCAGGGGCCACTCCTCCTTTCTTCTTGTACCTCATTTGATGTGTGGATTATGTTTTGGGTATTCCAGTTTTCTAGGTTAATATCCACTTATTAGTGAGTGCATACCATGATTCACCTTTTGAGTCTGGGTTACCTCACTTAGTATGATATTCTCTAGCTCCATCCATTTGCCTAAGAATTTCATGAATTCATTGTTTCTAATGGCTGAATAGTACTCCATTGTGTAGATATACCACATTTTTTGCATCCACTCTTCTGTTGAGGGATACCTGGGTTCTTTCCAGCATCTGGCAATTACAAATAGGGCTGCTATGAACATAGTAGAACATGTATCCTTATTACATGGTGGGGAGTCTTCTGGGTATATGCCCAGGAGTGGTATAGCAGGATCTTCTGGAAGTAAGGTGCCCAGTTTTCGGAGGAACCGCCAGACTGATTTCCAGAGTGCAATATTTGCTGGCCCTTTAAGTTGTAAATCTTCAGTCTCATCTATGCCTATAATCCTTAGGTTTGGTCTTCTCATTGTGTCCTGGATATCCTGCATATTTTGGGTTACAAGCTTTTTGCATTTTTCATTTTCTTTAACTGTTGAGTCCATGGTTTCTATGGTATCTTCAGCATCTGAGATTCTTTCTTCTATCTCTTGTATTCTGTTGTTGATATTTGCATCTATGTCCCCTGATTTCTTCCCAAGGCTTTCTATCTCCAAAGTTGTCTCCCTTTTAGTTTTCTTAGTTGTTTCTACTTCTGATTTTAGATCCTGGATGGTTTTGCTTAGCTCCTTCACTTGCTTGTTTGTGCTTTCCTGTAATTCTTTAAGAGATTTTTGTGTTTCCTCTTTCATGACCTCAGCCTGTTGACCAAAGTTCTCCTGTATTTCTTTAAGTGTTTTTTGCGTTTCCTCCTTATTGGCTTTTGTATTCTCCTGAATTTCTTTCAATGATTTTTGTGTTTCCCTTGCAAGGGCTTCTAACTTTTGATCCATTTTCTCCTGAATTTCTTTAAGTATGTCCTTCATGTGTTCCTGTACCAGCATCATGACCAGTGATTTTAAATCCAAATCTTGTTTTACTGGTGTGATGGGCCATCCAGGACATACTGTTAAAGGAGAATTGGGTTCGGATGTTGCCATATTGCCTTGATTTCTGTTAGTGACGTTCCTGCGTTTGCCTTTTGCCATCTAGTTCTCACTGGTGTTAGTTGGTCTTGTCAATGCTGGACTCACCAGTGCAAGCTGCCTCTTCCCAGTTGGCCTCTGGTGCACAGCTTACCTCCTGCACTGTCTGGAGACAGGGTGCTGTTGCCCAGGCTGTTCAGATCCTGAAGCAGACACCTGAAGGCTCCCGCTGGGGCCTGCTGGATTCACCAGAGCACACTGACTTCTCCCAACCGGCCTCCCGGAAGCCCCTCTAGCCTCCTGCAGGACTAGGAGCTGTGGTGTAGCCGCCCAGGCTGATCTGGATCCGGAAGCAGAGAGATCCAAGGGCTCCTGCCAGAGGCCTCAGGACTGGAACCTAAGCTCCATGCCACCAGAGCAAGCTGTGCGCTCCGGGTGCACACCAGGTCTCCTGCAGTTCCTGGAGACCGAGCGCTGTGGCCCAGGCTGTTCAGATCCCAAAGCAGACACCTGAAGGCTCCTGCTGGGGCCAGCTGGGTTCACCAGAGCTCACTGACTTCTCCCAACCGGCCTCCCGGAAGCCCCTCTTGCCTCTTGCAGCTGCTTCTTCAATTTTAAGCAATCACTTTGGAAACCTGAAAAATCAATAAATTCTTGCTATAGATAGTTTTTAACCTACCTACTAGCCAATGCTGTCGAAAATATTAACAAAGGAATCAAGTATGTCCTAATTTAGTTTAAATGGTTTTGAACCTGGGAATCACTGCACAAACCACTCAAACACCAAACTCAGTGAAATAGGAATGGTTTATTGAATGCTACCCCCTATGAATGATCAATCAGGCCCATGGGCCAGACTTGGGAGCTAAACCATGACATTGAATTAAGATCCTTCATGGCTTTTTAAACCTAAAATCCACAAACATTTGTGCCAAGTTATTCCACCAATCGAGATTTAGGAATAGGGACTTTATTAGGAATATATCTTTGTTGTACATTCATATTGTTCCCACTGGTTGGGGTATTCAACTGTGGGGTGGGGCTTTCCTTGTCTAACATTTATGTCTTAACTTGTCAACTAGGATATCAGTCACCCACATACTTTACTCTGCCAAGAAGGATGTCAGTTCCCAGGGAGGTCTTGGGAACTTATTCTTTACTCAACCCCTACTCAAAATGGAAGTCATATTCCAAATAGTTTCTCATATTGGTGCAGGTGTCTCTCTTATGTTGGGGTTCATATCAGAGGCCGCTTATATCATAAGAGCTTATACACTGGTACAGGAAGTGCTGCTAGGTGGTTGGTTCAGATCCAAGCTTATTGTGGTCAAATATACAAAGCAGATGTAACTGATTTTTGTTGTGATTGTTTTCCAAGAGCACAGAATATAATAGAATATGTAATCAACTTGGGCATCAGAAAGTTTCCTAGTAACACTAGAAACAGCATATTAGAGAGTTTTGTAGGCCTTAGCTTAGGCCTTTGCATAAGCAATATTATAGTACCATGGAAAGTTAAGAGATATTAAATTATATTTCACAGTGCTTTGTAGGTAATAGTTGAATTCATTTGTAAAATACTACTTATCAGAGTATTTCAAGCTATCAATGAAATTACATTATTCTTTGGACTTTAAGAAGGCAATGTGGATGAAGGGACCAGGACATTTGGATCTAATGGTTTCTTTTTATTTATTGGGAAAGGAACTTTTTGGATAGAATAGGTCAGTAATCTGTGAGTAGTCATAACATTTATTAGACCTGAGTAGCACAAGGCTTCTTAGAAATCATCAGAGAAGTCTTATCTATCTATCTATCTATCTATCTATCTATCTATCTATCTATCTATCTATCTATTTAAAACCCCAATGCTGCGTCCACTCCCCAGTCCATTTTTAAGCTCAGTTGCACACATAAGAATTGTCAGGGTGCTTCCTTCATCTAAGGTCCCTCCCGTTGAGTCCTGAGAATCTCTCACCTCCAAGGACTTTGGTACTTTCTAAAGGGTCCTCCCCATCTTCCCCTTCCTGTCCCCTGAGGTTGCATATTTTCATTCATTCTGCTGGTTCCCAGGGCTTTTCTCCTGTCTCCCCCCATACCTGATCATGTTCCTCCCCCTGCCCCTCCCCTCTTCCACCCAGATCCTTTCCTCCTTCTGCCTCTTACCATTTAAAAAATGTCTAATATCCACTTATTAGTGAGTACATACCATGCATGTCCTTTTAAGTCTGAGTTACCTCACTCAGGATATTTTCTAGTTCCATCCATTTGCCTGCAAAACTCTGGATGTCCTCATTCTTAATAGCTGAGTAGTATTCTATTGTGTAAATAAGCCACATTTCCTGTATCCATTCTTCTGTCATGGGACATCTAGGTTGTTTCCAGCTTCTGGCTATCAAAAATAAGGCCTCTATGAACAGAGTGAAACAGATACCCCTGTGGCATGTTGGAGCATTTTTTTTTGATATATTCTCAAGAGTGGTATAGCTGGGTCTTTAGGTAGATCTGTTTCCAATTTTCTGAGGAACCACCAGATTGATTTTCAGAGTGGTTGTACCATTTTGCAATCCCCCCAGCAAAGGAGGAGTACTCCTCTTTCTCCACATCTTCTCCAACATGTGTTGTCACCTGAGGTTTTGATCTTAGCCATTCTGACTGGTTTAAGGTGAAGTCTCAGAGTCACTTTGATTTGCTTTTCTCTGACTACTGAGGATTTTGTACATTCTTTTAGGTACTTCTCAGCCATTGAAGATTCCTCAGTTCTGAAATCTTGGTTTAGTTCTATACCCCATTTTTTGATTGGGTTGTTTGGTTTTTTGGTGTGTTTAGCTTCTTGAGTTCTTTATAAATTTTGGATATTAGACCTCTATCAGATGTGGGGTTTGTGAAGATTTTTTCCCATTCTGTAGGTTGCTGATTTGTCTTATTATCTATGTCCTTTGCCTTACAGAAGCTTTCTAGTTTCATGAGGTCCCATTTATCAATTCTTGACCTTGGAGTATGAGTCATTGGAATTCTGTTTAGGAAGTTCCTATGCCAATGAGTTCAAGACTCTTTCCAATTTTCTCTTCTGTTAGATTCAGTGTATCTGGTTTTATGTTGAGGTCCTTGATCCACTTGGACTTGAGCTTTGTACAAGGTGACAAATATGGAACTATTTTCATTTTTCTGTATACAGACAGCCAGTTAGACTAGCACAATTTATAGAAGATGCTTTCTTCTTTCCATTGTATATTTTTTGTTTCTTTGTCAAAGATCAAGTGCCCATAAGTGTGTGGTTTTATTTTTGGGTCTTCAATTCTATTCCATTGACCAACATGTCTGTTTTTGTACCAATACCATGTAGTTTTCATCACTAGTGCTTTGTAGTAAAGCTTGAGGTCAGGGAAGGTGATTCCTCCTGAAGTTCTTTTATTGTTAAGAATTGTTTTCACTATTCTGGGTTTTTGTCCTTTCCAGATGAAGTTGAGAATTGCTCTTTCCATGTCTTTGAAGAATTGTGTTGGGATTTTGATGGGGATTGCATTGAATCTATAAATGGCCTTTGGTAGGATGGCCATTTTTACTATGCTAATTGTGCCAATCCATGAACATGGGAGATTTCTCCATTTTCTGAGATCTTCTTCAATTTGTTTCTTGAGAAACTTGCCAAAAATATAGGAGTTCAGGGCATCCAGTGTTACAGAGAGACATTCTGTCTTAAAAACCAAGCAGTATTTTGCACCAGGGAGCTGGCACTTCTACAGCCTTCTGTGCACTGCTTGCAAGGAGAGGGTGATCTCCCAGTAGTGCTTTCACTTCTGAGCATGGAGGTAAGATCTCCACTTTCTTTCTGGAGGGGAACAGCTAGGAGTGCACAGGGCATATAATCAGTGGAGCAGCTAGGAAAGAGATCTTCAGGCTGCCATTTGCACCAGGGAGCCAGGTGGCTCCACAGCCTTCTGGGCACAGACCCTGCCAGAAGAGAGTTGGTCTACCAGGAGTACAGTCACAGGCCTACAGGCCCACTTACAGACTGCAAGACCAACTAGCACCAGAGATAACCAGGCAAAAGAACCCTACCAACAGAAACCAAGGCTACTCTGCAACATCAGAACCCAATTCTCCCACCACAGCATGGCCCGGATACCCCAACACACCAGAAAAGCAATACTTTGATTTAAAAACTATCTCATGATGCTGATAGAGGGCTTCAAGAAGGACTTAAATAACTTCTTTAAAGAAATACAGGAGAACATTGGTCAACAGGTAAAATTCCTTAAAGAGGAAACACAAAAATCCCTTAAAGAAATTCAGGAGAACATTGGTCAACAGGCAGAAGCCCTTAAAGAGAAAACACAAAAATCTGTTAAGGAATTATAGGAAAGCACAAACAATCAAGTGAAGGAACTGAACAAAACAACCAGGATATAAAAGTGGAAGTAGAAACAATAAAGAAATCACTGAGTGAGACATCTCTGGAGATAGAAAATCTTGGAAAGAATTCAGGAGTCATAGATGCAAGCATCAACAACAGAATACAAGAGATAGAAGAAAGACCCTCAGGTGCTGAAGATACCATAGAAAATATTGACTCAACAGTCAAAGAAAATGCAAAATACATAAAGCGTGTAACCCAAAACATCTAGGATCCAGGACACAATGAGAAGACCAAATCATAGGTATAGAAGAGAGTGAAGATTTACAACTTAAAGAGTCAGTAAATATCTTCAACAAAATTATAGAAGAAAACTTCCCTAACCTAAAGAAAGAGATGCCCATGAATGTACAGGAAGCTTTCAGAACTCCTAACAGATTGGACCAGACCAGAAAGTCCTCCTGGCACATAATAATCAAAACACCAAATGCACTAAACAAAGAGAGAATATTAAAAACACTAAGGGAAAAAGGGCAAGAAACTTATAACCTATCAGAATTACACCAGACTTCTCACCAGAGATGATGAAAGCTAGAAGATCCTGGGAAGATCTTATATGGACCCTAAGAGAACACAAATGCTAGCCCAGCTGACTATACCCAGTAAAAACTCTCAATCACCGTAGATGGAGAAATCAAGATATTCCATGACAAAAACAAATTTACACAATATCTTCCCACAAATCCAGCCCTACAAAGGATATAGATGGAAAATGCCAATACAAGGATGGAAACTACACCCTAGAAAAAGCAAGAAAGTAATCTTCCAACAAACCCAAAAGAAGATAACCACACAAACATAAAAATAACATCAAAAATAGTAGGAAGCAACAATCACTATTCCTTAATACTCAACATCAATGGAGTCAATTCTGCAATAAAAAGATATAAACTAGCAAATATTTTTCATGGAAATCTTCAGTTCTATCAGAAAATGCTTGTAATTTCTCTTTCAATTAATTTAATAATGTTTTTTATGTCTACCATTTTATCTGCATTATTTTTCACGATAATCTTCAATTTTAACATGTTTTTCTATATATTTCTTCTATTTTATCAGGAATGTTTTCCATGTAAATCTGATTTTATCACAAAATGTTTTAAATTCCATCTTCAATTAATTTAGAAAGGTTTTTTTTATACCTACCATTTTATCTGTATAATTTTCCATGATGATCTTCAATTTTAACGTGTTTTTTTAATATATTTCTTCATTTTTTTCTTTTTTTATTGATATATTTTTTTATTACATTTCAAATGATTTCCCCTTTCTGGGTCCCCACTCCCCGCAAGTCCCATAAGCCCTCTTCCCTCCCCCTGTTCTTCCATCTACACCTTCCCCCTTCCCTGTTCTGGAATTCCCCTATACTCTTGCACTGAGTCTTTCCAGAACAAGGGGCCACTCCTCCATTCTTTTTGGACATCATTTAATATGTGGATTATGTCTTGGGTATTCAAAGTTTCTAGGCTAATATCCACTTATCAGTGAGTGCATACCATGATTGAGCTTTTGAGACTGGGTTACCTCACTTAGTATGATGTTCTCCAGCTCCATCCATTTGTCTAAGAATTTCATGAATTCATTGTTTCTAATGGCTGAATAGTACTCCATTGTGTAAATATACCACATTTTTTGTATCCATTCCTCTGTTGAAGGACACCTGGGTTCTTTCCAGCTTCTGGCTACTACAAATAGGGCTGCTATGAACATAGTGGAGCATGTGTTCTTATTGCATGCTGAAGAATCCTCTGGATATATGCCCAGGAGTGATATAACAAGGTCCTCAGGAAGTGTCATGCCCAGTTTTCTGAGGAACCGCCAGACTGATTTCCCACCAGCAATCCCACCAGCAGTGGAGGAGTGTTCCTCTTTCTCCACATCCTCGCCAACACCTGCTGTCTCCTGAGTTTTTGACCTTAGCCATTCTGACTGGTGTGAGGTGAAATCTCAGGGTTGTTTTGATTTGCATTTCCCTAATGATTAATGATGTTGAACATTTCTTAAGGTATTTCTCAGCTCTCCGAATTTCTTCATGTGAAAATTCTTTGTTTAGCTCTGTACCCCATTTTTAATGGGGTTATTTGGTTCTCTGGGTTCTACCTTCTTGAGTTCTTTGTATATATTAGATATTAGCCCTCTGTTGGATTTAGGGTTGGTGATGATCCTTTCCCAATCTGTTGGTTGAAATTTTGTCCTTTTGACAGTGTCCTTTGCCTTACAGAAACTTTGTAGTGGTCCCATTTGTCAATTCTTGATCTTAGAGCATAAGCTATTGGTGTTCTATTCAGGAACTTTTCCCCTGTGCCCATGTCCTCAAGGGTCGTCCCCAGTTTCTTTTCTATTAGTTTCAGTGTGTCAGGTTTTATGTGGAGGTCCTTAATCCATTTGGAGTTGAGCTTAGTACAAGGAGATAAGAATGGATCGATTCGCATTCTTCTGCACGCTGAACTCCAAATGAACCAGCACCATTTGTTGAAAAGACTATCTTTTTTCCACTGGATGCTTTCAGCTCCTTTGTCAAAGATCAAGTGACCATAGGTGTGTGGGTTCATTTCTGGATCTTCAATCCTATTCCATTGATCTGCTTGCCTGACATTGTACCAATGCCATGCAGTTTTTATCACTATTGCTCTGTAGTAAAGTTTAAAGTCTGGGATACTGAATCCCCCCTGAATTTCTTTTACTGTTGAGAATAGTTTTAGCTATCCTGGGTTTTTTGTTATTCCAGATGAATTTGGGAATTGCTCTTTCTAGCTCTATGAAGAACTGGGTTGGGATTTTTATGGGGATAGCATTGAATCTGTAGATTGCCTTTGGCAAGATGGCCATTTTAACTATATTAATCCTGCCAATCCACGAGCATGGAAGATTTTTCCATTTTCTGAGATCTTCTTTGATTTCCTTCTTCAGAGATCTGAAGTTCTTGTCATATAGGTCTTTCACTTGTTTGGTTAGAGTCAGCCCAAGATACATTATGCTGTTTGTAGCTATTGTGAAGGGAGTCATTTCCCTAATTTCTTTCTCAGTCTGCTTATCCTTTGAATATATAAAGGCTACTGATTTGCTTGCGTTGATTTTGTAACCAGCCACTTTGCTGAAGTTGTTTATCAGCTGTAGGAATTCTCTAGTAGAGTTTTTGGGGTCACTTAAGTATACTATCATATCATCTGCAAATAGTGATAGTTTGACTTCTTCCTTTCCAATTTGTATCCCTTTGACCTCCTTATGTTGTCTAATTGCTCTAGTTAGGACTTCAAGAACTATATTGAAAAGATATGGAGAGAGGGGGCAGCCTTGTCTAGTCCCTGATTTTAGTGGGATTGCTTCAAGTTTCTCTCCATTTAGTTTGATGTTGGATACCGGTTTGCTGTATATTGCTTTTACTATGTTTAGATATGGGCCTTGAATTCCTGTCCTTTCCAAGACTTTTAGCATGAAAAGATGCTGAATTTTGTCAAATGCTTTTTCATCATCTAGTGAAATGTTTATGTGGTTTTTTTCTTTTAGTTTGTTTATGTAGTAGATAGCATTTATGGATTTCTGTATATTGAACCATCCCTGCATCCCTTGGATGAAGCCTACTTGATCATGGTGGATGATCGTTTTGATGTGTTCTTGGATTTGGTGGGCAAGAATTTTATTTAGTATTTTTGCATCGATGTTCATAAGGGAAATTGGCCTGAAATTCTTTTTCTTAGTTGGATCTTTGTGTAGTTTTGGTATCAGTGTAATAGTGGCTTCGAAGTAGGAGTTGGGTAGTGTTCCTTCTGTTTCTATTTGGTGGAAAAGTTTGAAGAATATTTGTGTTAAGTCTTCTTTGAAGGTCTGATAGAATTCTGCACTGAAACCATCTGGTCCTGTGCTTTTTTTGGTTGGAAGACTTTCTATGACCCCTTCTATTTCTTTAGGGGTCATGGGTCTGTTTAGATGGTCTATTTGATCCTGGTTTAATTTTGGTAATTGGTATCTGTCTAAGAAAATGTCCATTTCCTCCAGATTCTCCAGTTGTGTTGAGTACAGGTTTTTGTCGTAGGATCTGATGATTTTTTGAATGTCATTGATTTCTGTTGTAATATCTCCGTTTTCATTTCTAATTTTGTTAATTTGGATACTTTCTCTGTGCCCTTTGGTTAGTCTGGCTAAGGGTTTATCTATCTTGTTGATTTTTTCAAAGAACCAGATTTTGGTCTTGTTGATTCTTTGTATGGTTTTCTTGGTTTCTACTTGATTGATTTCAGCCCTGAGTTTGATGATTTCCTGTCTTCTTCTCCTCCTGGGTGAATTAGCTTCTTTTTGTTCCAGGGCTTTCAGTTGTTCTGTTAATCTAGTGTATGTGCTCTCGAATTTCTTTTTGGAGGCACTCAAAGCTATGAGTTTTCCTCTTAGCACTGCTTTCATTGTGTCCCATAGATTTGTGTATGTTGTACCTTCATTTTAATTAAATGCTAAGAAATCTTTGATTTCTTTCTTACTTTCTTCCTTGACCAAGTTATTATTGAGTAGAATATTGTTCAGTTTCCATGTGTATGTGGGCTTGCTGTTGTTTTTATTGCTATTAAAGACCACGTTTACTCCATAGTGATCTGATAGGAGGCATGGGTTTATTTCAATCTTCTTATATTTGTTGAGGTCTGTCTTGTGACCAACTATATGGTTGATTTTGGAGAAGGTACCATGAGGTGCTGAGAAAAAGGTATATTCTTTTGCTTTGGGATGAAAAGTTCTATATATATCTGTTAATTCCAATTGGTCCAAATCTTCAATTAGTTTCACTGTGTCCCTGTTTAGTTTCTGTTTTCCTGATCGGTCCATTGGTAAGAGTGGAGTGTTGAAGTCACCCACAATTATTGTTTTAGGTGCAATGTGTGCTTTGAGCTTTAGTAAAGTTTCTTTTATGAATGAGGGCGCCCTTGTATTTGGGGCATAGATGTTCAGGATTGAGAGTTCTTCCTGTTGGATTTTTCCTTTGACCAATAAGAAATGACCTGCCATGTCTCTTTTGATGACATTAGGTTGAAAGTCAATTTTATCTGATATTAGAATGGCAACTCCGGCTTGTTTCCTGGGAAACAAGCTTGTTGAATTGTCTTCCAGCCTTTTACTCTAAGGTAGTTTTTGTCTTTGACACTGAGGTGTGTTTCCTGTATGCAGCAAAATGTAGGGTCCTGTTTACGTAACCAGTCTGTTAGTCTATGTCTTTTTATTGGGGAATTGAGTCCATTGATGTTAAGAGATATTAAGGAGTAGTGGTTATTGCTTCCTATCATTTTCAATTTTAATTTTATATGTGTGTGGTTATCTTCTTTGGGTTTGATGAAAGAAGCTTAATATCCTGCTTTTTTCCAGGATATAGTTTACCTCATTGTAATGGTGTTTTCCCCCTATTATCCTTTGTAGGGCAGGTTTTGTGGAAAGATATTGTGTAAATTTGGTTTTGTCATGGAATATCTTAGTTTCTCCATCTATAGTAATTGAGAGTTTCGCTGGGTATGGTAGTCTTGGCTGGCATTTGTGTTCTCTTAGAGTCTGCATGAGCTCTGCCCAGGATCTTCTAGGTTTCATGGTCTCTGGTGAGAAATCTGGTGTAATTCTGAAAGGTCTTCCTTTATATGTTACTTACCCTTTTTCTCTTACTGCCCTAAGTATTCTTTCTTTGTTTAGTACATTTGGGGTTTTGATTATTATGTGACGGGAGGTATTTCTGTTCTGGTCCAGTCTGTTTGGAGTTCTGTAGGCTTCTTGTATATTCATGGGCATCTCTCTCTTTAGGTTAGGGAAGTTTTCTTCCATAATTTTGTTGAAGATATTTGCTGGCCCTTTAAATTGTAAATCTTCACTCTCATCAATGCCTATAATCCTTAGATTTGTCTTTCTCATTGTGTCCTGGATTTCCTGGATGTTTTGGGTTACAAGCTCTTTGCATTTTGCATTTTCTTTAACTGTTGAGTCCATGGTTTCTATGGTATCTTCAGCATCTGAGATTCTTTCTTCTATCTCTTGTATTCTGTTGTTGATATTTGCGTCTATGGTCCCTGATTTCTTCCCAAGGTTTTCTATCTCCAAAGTTGTCTCCCTTTGTGCTTTCTTAGTTGTTTCTACTTCTGTTTTTAGATCCTGGAAGTTTTTGCTCAGTTCCATCATTTGCTTGTTTGTGTTTTCCTCTAATTCTTTAAGAGATTTTTATGTTTCCTCTTTCATGACTTCTGCCTGTTGATCAAAGTTCTCCTGTATTTCTTTAAGTATTTTTTGTGTTTCCTCCTTATTGGCTTTTGTATTCTCCTGAATTTCTTTCAATGATTTTTGTGTTTCCCTTGTAAGGGCTTCTAATTTTTGATCCATTTTCTCCTGAATTTCTTTAAGTATGTCCTTCATGTGTTCCTGTACCAGCATCATGACCAGTGATTTTAAATCCAAATCTTGTTTTTCTGGTGTGTTGCGGTATTCAGGACTTGCTATTATTGGAGAATTGGGTTCAGATGCTGCCATAATGCCTTGGTTTCTGTCAATAACATTCCTACGTTTGCCTTTAGCCATCTAGTTCTCCCAGGTGTTGGATGGTCTTATTGTCACTGGTTGGTGCTTCAACCAATGTGGATCTTTAAGGTTATTTCTGCAACACTGGATGACTGGGTTTCCTCTGGCACAGATTACTTATATGCTGGCTTCCTCTTTTGTGCCTTTGGAGCCCTTCTCAGTCTTGCCTCAAACAATGTTATACTTAGGTTGTCAAGGTCAATCAGGTGTTCTCTGTCTGCTCTATTATGGAGCGACGATGGTGTGGTGGGGGTTACTCCCTCTGTTGATTCTCACATAGGACACAAGTCTAGCGAAGGACTGGCTTGCAGATGAACTGGCTATGTGCTCAGTTCCCGAGTGCAGGCAGACCCCTGGAGATTTGCACCACCACAGATCTAAAGCTCAGGGTGATACAGTACCTAGTGACACTTTTCTGTCCTGGCAGGCAGCGAGTATGGCCATGGGGCTTCTCTCCTTCTGCAGCACTTTGGACAGGACACACGCCCCACTCCTGGCAGGCTGGCAGACAAACCGCCTATGTGCTCAGTTCCTGAGTGCAGGCAGACACCTGGCAGTTTGCACCACCAGAGATCTGAAGCTCAGGGTGATACAGTACCTAGTGATCCTTTTCTGTCCTGGCAGGCACCAAATATGGCTACGAGGCTTCTCTTCTTCTGCAGCTCTCTGGCGGGCTGGCAGAAAAACCGCCTATTATATTTCTTCATTTTTATCAGAAATATTTTCCATGTAACTCTTCAACTTTATCAGAAAATGTTTATAATTCCACTTTCAAACAAGTTAGGAATACTTTTATGCCTATCATTATTATATCTATATAAAATTTTCCATGATAATCTTCAATTTTAAGATGTCTTTCTACATTTTTTTTTACAATTTTTTCAGAAATATTTTCCACATAAATCTTCAATTCTATCATAAAATGTTTCTACTTCCTTTTTCAATTAATTTAGCAATGTTTATATGTCTACCACTTACTCTTTATTTTTCCATGAAAATGTCAATTTTAACGTGTTTTTCTACATATGTCTTCTATTTTATCAGAAATATTTTCCATGTAAGTCTTCAATTTTATCATAAAAAGTTTTAATTTCCTTTTTCATAAAAGAACATGCTTTAAAAAAACAAACAGTAAAAAAATACAGAATACCCAAGTTACAGTCTAAAGAACTCAAAAATGTCAACAAACTGAAGTGCCCAAGTGAGGAAGCCTCAGTTCCTCTTGGGAGGAGAAGAAAATAATTACAACTGGGGAGGGAGTGAGGGAGGGACCTGGAAGAAAAAGTGGATGAGTGGGGATTTCAGGTAGGAAAGGGGAATCTGATCTGGTATTGGGGGAGGGAAAAGGACTGAAGCCCTGGGGGTCAGCAGAAAAAAATGGAAACAGGCAATCTTGGGAGATAGGAGGTTGGGGGGACCTTTCAGAATGTACCAGAGACCTCAGAGGTGAGAGACTCTCAGGACTAAAAGGGAGGGCCCTTATATGAAATGCTGACAGCAGGGGGAGGGAATTTATAGAACTTACCTCCAGCAGGAAGACAGGGCATCAAATGAGGGAGGGTGGCCATTTCACGGTCACAACTCTGAACCATAATTGTTCCTGTTTGAAAGAATTACAGGAGTGGAAATTGAGAGGAGCCTGAGGAAAACAAAGTTCAGCAACAGGCCCAAAGTGGGATCCAGCTCAAGGGGAGGTCCCAAGGCCTGACACTATTACTGAGGCTATGGAGCGCTCACAAAAAGGGACCTATCATGACTGCACTCCAGAACATCCAACAAGCAGCTGAAAGTCAGATGCAGACATTTGCACCCAACCAATGGACAGAAGCAGCTGACCCCTGTCATTAAATTAGGGAAGGTTGAAAGCAACTGAGGGCCACCCTGTAGGAGGACCAGCAGTCTCAATTATTCTGGGCCCCCAAGATCTCTCAAACACTGGATCTCCAAACAGTCAGCATATATCAGGTGATATGAGGCCCTCAACACACATACACAGTAGGAGACTGCTGGGTCTGTGTTCATTCAGAGATGATGCACCTAACCCTCAAGAGACTGGAGGCCCCAGGGAGTTTAGAGGTCAGGTGGGGTGAGGGGGTGGGGACATCAATGTGGAGACAGTGGAGAGGGGAGGAGGTATGGGATGTGGAACAGTAGGAGGGTGGACAAGGGTGGCAGGTGGGGAATAAAATATTGAGTGAATAAAAATAATTCATTAATAATAACAAAGAAAAAGGTTAGGGGAGGCAGTAAGGGTTTAGTTCTGTTCATATTTAACAAACATCTTATAGTTCTCACATTGGTTTCCCCAAGACTATAGTTTGGGATGGGGAGGTGGCTCAGTTTGAAAAGTGTTTTCCTTGTAAACACAAGGACCTACATGTGATCCTTAGTCTCTCTGTAAAAAGCTAAGTACAGCAATGTGGATCTCTAATGGGAAGGCTGGCATCCCTGGATGGACCCCTGAAGTGTGGTTCATCCAGTCAGAGGTTCAGTGAGGAACTGTGGCTCAAAAATAAGTTGGGCAGTTATTTGAAAGAGGAAGACCTGACATTACAGGCATGCCTACTCATATGTTCCTGCATGTACAGTTGCAACACACACACACACACACACACACACACACACACACACAAAACTACAATTTGAAATCTGGCGCCACATGGTATGCAGGTATGCTACAGTTTCTGTGTTGTAAATTTGACCAAGTCACTTCTCATCTCACTGTAGTTGTTTGGTTTAAAGCCCAGGTCTTCTAATCCTCCTTTACAGTGCTACACTGTTATCACTTTCTTCCCCCTAGGAGAGTCAACTGCTTCACAGCTCCATTCCTTTTCCTGCTTGAATCCCCCCCCCCTTACATTGCTCCTTGGGGCTTTTAAGCAGATACCAATGCATTCATTGGTGGTGGATCACGTAAAATGATCCTATTTCAGTTCTCACATCACTCTGTGCCCTTGTTTTATAGTACTACAGCCTTGTGTTTACACGATTACCTCTTGGTGTGCACCAGTCTGTCAGTTTTTATCACAAGGACAGTCAGTATCCTAACTTCTACACTGTGCTTTCCACACAGTAGGTCCTCTTGGTATCTGAATGAATGATGATGGATGCTTTTTGCATTAGCTACTTAAATTAGATTCAGGATTGTTGTGACAGCTGTGATGAAAAACAGCAACTTGAGAGGCAGCAGCAGCAGCTGGTCCAGAGGAAGGGCCACCAGCAGTGGAACCAAGGTGACAGGGTCCAGGCAGGCCCTGCACCCACTACTACTGGTCATCGCTGGCCAGCTGGGCTGCAAGTGGTGGCGGATTTACAGTGCCTTTCACCAAACAGAAGCCACATCAGAAATCTGCCTCCCGCCAGTCAGTTACGAGAGACTCACCTCCATCTTGGTTCTCAGATGCCAGAGAGATCAGACAGCCTGAGGCATGCAAACATAATCTGAGGCCAACATCACGGGGGTCTAAGACGGACAGGCATTGGCCTGTACCCAGGCCCTGGGCTGCTGGAGGGGGGGCATCCATGTGCCAACCCAGCCAGGAGGTTGTTTGCCTGGCCCGGTGTGCACACACTGCCATTTTGGCTACTGGAAGCCAGAGAGTTCTAGCAGGCAAAGCCAGCTAACATTCATAGCCCGAGGCTAACATGGGGGGGGGGCTAGGCCCGGCAGGCCTTGGACTGCCCCCAAGACCTGGGCTGCTCGGTGGGCCATCTGTGTACCAACCCGGCCAGGAGGTTGTTAGCCCAGCAGACTCTCCCGGCACTTTCAGGGAGCTTGCGCACACTCCACCATCCTGGCCACCTGACAGAACCAGTTAACACTCATAGCCCGAGGGGAACTTTCCTCGGACCTTGGCCTGCCAGGCTTTTGCCTAGACTTGGGGCCTGAGCAGCTAGGCTAGCCTTGTGTGCACCAACCTGGTTGAGAGATCAGCTGCCCAGCAGAGTGATCATCACTCAGAAAAGTTCCCGCAGCAGCATACACCATCAGCACTCCCTGAAGGAGCAAGCAGGCATCATCTGGTTCACAGACACAATCTGGGGCAAGGCACACGAGGGCTGCAAGGACACCCAAGAGGAGGACAGCACATCAGCAATCTGCAACAGGGGAAATTCAGCCATCCAGTGTTGCAGAAATAGCCCTAGAGCCTCACAGGAGGCTCAAACTCCAGCCAGAGAAAAGAGCAACTAATGCCAGAGAACAAGATGGCAAAGGGCAAATGCAGGAACGCTACTAACAGAAATCTAGGCAATATGGCAGCATCTGAACCAAACTCTCCAACATCAGTAAGTCCTGGTTACGCCAATACTCCAGAAAAACAAGATTTGGACTTAAAATCACTGGTCATGATGCTGCTAGAAGAACACAAGAAGGGCATAAATGAATCTCTTAAAGAAATACAGGGGAACATGAATAAGCTAGAAACCCATATAATGGAAACACAAAAATCACTTAAAGAAACTCAGGAGAATAAGGCTCAAGAGATAGAAGCCAATAAAGAAGAAACACACACACACACACACACACACACACACACACACACACACACACACACACACACAAACCTTAAAGAAATGCAGGAGAACTTGAGTCAACAGGCAGAAGTCATGAAAGAGGACACACAAAAATCTCTTAAAGAATTAAAGGAAAACACAAACAAACAAATGATGGAACTTAGCAAAACCATCCTGGATCTAAAAACAGAAGTAGAAACATGTAAGAAATCACAAAGGGAGACAACTTTGGAGATAGAAAACCTTGAGAAGAAATCAGGAGCCATAGATGCAAATATCAACAACAGAATACAAGAGATAGGAGAAAGAATCTCAGATGCCGAAGATACCATAGGAACCATTGACTCAACAGTCAAAGAAAATGCAAAATGCAAAAAGCTTGTATCCCAGAACATCCAGGAAATCCAGGACACAATGAGAAGACCAAACCTAAGGATTATAGGTATAGACGAGAGTGAAGATTTACAACTGAAAGGGCCAGCAAATATCTTCAACAAAATTATGGAAGAAAACTTTCCCAACTTAAAGAGAGAGAGGCCCATGAATATACAAGAAGCCTACAGAACGCCAAACAGACTGGACCTGAGTAGAAATACCTCCTGTCACATAATAATCAAAACACCAAATGCACTAAACAAAGAAAGAATATTAAAGGCAGTAAGAGAAAAAGGGCAAGTAACATATAAAGGAAGACCTATCAGAATCACACCAGACTTCTCACCAGAGACCATGAAAGCTAGAAGATCCTGGGCAGATCGCATGTAGACTCTAAGAGAACACAAATGTCAGCCAAGACTACTATATCCAGCAAAACTCTCAATCACCATAGATGGAGAAACCAAGATATTCCATGACAAAACCAAATTTACACAATATCTTTCCACAAACCCAGCTCTGCAAAGAATAATAGGAGGAAAGCTCCAATACAAGGAGGGAAACTACACCCTGGAAAAAACAAGATAGTTACCTTCTTTCATCAAACCCAAAAGAAGATAACCACTCAAATAGAAAAATAACATCAAAAATGACAGGAAGTAATAATCACTATTCCTTAATATCTCTTCACATCAATGGACTCAATTCCCCAATAAAAAGACATAGACTAACAGACTGGATAAAGAAACAGGACCCTACATTTTGCTGCATATAGGAGACACACCTCAGTGTCAAAGACAAAAACTACCTCAGAGTAAAATGCTGGAAGACAATTTTACAAGCCAATGGTCTCAGGAAATGAGCAGGAGTAGCCATTCTAATATCAGATAAAATTGACTTTCAACCTAAAGTCATCAATAGAGACACAGAAGGACACTTCTTGCTGGTCAAAGGAAAAATCCACCAAGAAGAACTTTCAATCCTGAACATCTATGTGCCAAATGCAAGGGCACCCTCATTCGTAAAAGAAACTTTACTAAAGCTCAAAGCACACATTTCACCTAACACAATAATTGTGGGTGACTTCAACACTCCACTCTCCTCAATGGACCGATCAGGAAAACAGAAACTAAACAGGGACACAGTAAAACTAATTGAAGCTTTGGACCAATTGGATTTGACTGATATTTATAGAACATTTCACTGTAAAGCAAAAAAGAATATACCTTTTTCTCAGCACCTCATGGTAACTTCTCCAAAATCGACCATATAATTGGTCACAAGACAGACCTCAACAAATATAAGAAGATAGAACTAATCCCATGCCTCCTATCAGATCACTATGGAGTAAGAGTGGTTTTCAATAGCAACAAAAACAACAGAAAGCCCACATACACACGGAGGCTGAACAATACTCAATGACACCTTGGCCAAAGAGGAAATAAAGAAAGAAATCAGGGACTTTTTAGAATTTAATGAAAATGAAGGCACAACATACCCAAATCTTTGGGACGCAATGAAAGCAGTGCTAAGAGGAAAACTCATAGCCCTGATTGCCGCCAAAAAGAAAATGGAGAGAGCATACACTAGCAGTTTAATGACACACCTGAAAGCCCTGGAACAAAAAGAAGCCAATTCACCCAGGAGGAGTAGAAGACAGGAAATCATCAAACTCAGTGCTGAAATCAATCAAGTGGAAACCAAGAGAACCATACAAAGAATCAACAAATCCAGGAGATGGTTCTTTGAGAAAATCAACAAGATAGATAAACCCTTAGCCAGACTGACCAAAGGGCACAGAGAAAGTATCCAAATTAACAAAATTAGAAATGAAAAGGGGGATATAACAACAGAAACTGAGGAAATCCAAAGAATCATCAGATCCTACTACAAAAGCCTATACTCAACACAACTGGAGAATCTGGAGGAAATGGACAATTTTCTTGACAGATACCAAATACCAAAATTAAATCAGGACCAAGAAGATCATCTAAACAGTCACATAATGCCTAAAGAAATAGAAGGAGTCATAGAAAGTCTTCCAACCAAAAAAACCACAGGACCAGATGGTTTCAGTGCAGAATTCTATCAGACCTTCAAAGAAGAGTTAGCATCAATACTCTTCAAACTATTCCACAAAATAGAAACAGAAGGAACACTACCCAATTCCTTCTACGAAGCCACAATTATGCTGATACCAAAACCACACAAAGATCCAATAAAGAAAGAGAACTTCAGACCAATTTCCATTATGAACATCGATGCAAAAATACTCAATAAAATTCTTGCCAACCGAATCCAAGAACACATCAAAAACGATCATCTACCATGATCAAGTAGGCTTTATCCCGGGAATGCAGGGTTGGTTCAATCTATGGAAATCGATCAATGCAATCCACTACATAAACAAACTCAAAGAAAAAAACCACATGGTCATTTCATTGGATGCTGAAAAATCATTTGACAAAATTCAGCATCCTTTCATGCTTAAAGTCTTGGAAAGAACAGGAATTCAAGGGCCATACCTAAACATCGTTAAAGCAATATACAGCAAACCGGTAGCCAGCATCAAACTAAATGGGGAGAAACTTGAAGCAATCCCATTAAAATCAGGGACTAGACAGGGCTGCCCCCTTTCTCCTTTTTAATATTGTACTTGTGGTACTAGCTCAGGCAATTAGACAACATAAGGAGGTCAAAGGGATACAAATTGGAAAGGAAGAAGTCAAACTATCATTATTTGCAGATGATATGATAGTCTACCTAAGTGACCCAAAAAACTCCACTAGAGAACTCCTACAGCTGATAAATAACTTCAGCAAAGTGGCAGGTTATAAAATCAACTCAAGCAAATTAGTGGCCTTTCCTATACTCAAAGGATAAGCAGGCTGAGAAAGAAATTAGGGAAATGACCCCCTTCACAATAGCCACAAACAGTATAAAGTATCTTGGGGTGACTCTTACCAAACATGTGAAATATCTGTATGACAAGAACTTCAAGACTCTGAAGAAGGAAATCAAAGAAGACCTCAGAAAATGGAAAAATCTCCCATGCTCATTGATCAGCAGGATTAATATAGTTAAAATGGCCATTTTGCCAAAAGCAATATACCGATTCAATGCAATATCCATCAAAATCCCAACTCAATTCTTCATAGAGTTAGAAAGAGTAAGTCTCAAATTTATCTGTAATAACAAAAAACCCAGGATAGCTAAAACTATTCTCAACAACAAAAGAAATTCTGGGGGAATCAGTATCCCTGACCTCAAGCAATACTACAGAGCAATAGTGTTAAAAACTGCATGGTATTGGTACAGTGACAGGCAGGAGGATCAATGTAACAGGACTGAAGATCCAGAAATGAACCCACACACCTATGGCCACTTGATCCTCAATAAATGGGCTGAAAACATCCAATGGAAAAAAGATAGCCTTTTCAACAAATGGTGCTGGTTCAACTGGAGATCAGCATGCAGAAGAATGCAAATTGATCCATCCTTGTCTCCTTGTACTAAGCTCAGATCCAAATGGATCAAGGACCTCCACATAAAGCCAGATACTCTGAAGCTAATAGAAAAGCCACTGGGGAAGACCCTTGAGGACATTGGTACAGGGGGAAAGTTTCTGAACAGATTACTAATAGTGTATGCTCTAAGATCAAGAATTGACAAATGGGACCTCATAAAATTACAAAGTTTCTGTAAGGCAAAGGACACCATAAAATGGACAAGTCAGCAACCAACAAATTGGGAAAAGATCTTCACCAACCCTACATCAGATAGAGGGCTAATATCCAACATATACAAAGAACTCAAGAAGTTAGACCTCAGAAAACCAAATAACCCTATTAAAAATGGGGTACAGAGTTAAACAAAGAATTTTCACCTGAAGAACTTCGGATGTCAGAGAAGCATCTTAAAAAAATGTTCAGTTTCATTAGTCATTAGGGAAATGGAAATCGAAACAACCCTTAGATTTCACCTTACACCAGTCAGAATGGCTAAGATTAAAATTCAGGAGACAGCAGGTGTTGGCGAGGATGTGGAGAAAGAGGAACACTCCTCCACTGCTGGTGGGGTTGCAAATTGATACAACCAGTCTGGAGATCAGTCTGGTGCTTCCTCAGAAAACTGGGCACATCACTTCCTAACAATCCTGCTATACCACTCCTGGGCTTATACCCAGAGGATTCTCCAGCATGTAATAAGGATACATGCTCCACTATGTTCACAGCAGCCCTATTTATAATAGCTAGAAGCTGGAAATAACCCAGGTATCCCTCAACAGAAGAATGGATGCAAAAAATGTGGTATGTATACACAATGGAGTACTATTCAGCCCTTAGAAACAATGAATTCATGAAATTCTTAGGTAAATGGATGGAGCTGGAGAACATCATACTAAGTGAGGTAACCCAATCTGAAAAGATCAATCATGGTATGCACTCACTAATAAGTGGATATTAGCCTAGAAAACTGGAATACCCAAAACATAATCCACACATCAAATGAGGTACAAGAAGAACAGAGGAGTGGCCTCTTGTTCTGCAAAGACTCAGTGTAGAAGTATAGGGCAAAACCAGAACAGAGAAGTCGGAAGGGGTGGGTGGGAGAACAGGGGGAGGAAAGGGGGCTTATGGGACTTTCGAGGAATGGGGGGCCAGAAAAGGGGAAATCATTTGAAATGTAAATAAAAAATATATCGAATAAAAAATAAATGTAAATGAAGCATATATTCAATAAGAAAAAAGAAAAAAAAAAGAAAAACAGCAACTTAACATGGCTGTGTTCGCATTTGGATAAACGATTGCACACCACACTTTGCCTCCTGAGAGACAGCTCTCCATATGTCAGACAAAGAGTTGTATGGCCCCCAGTATTAAACTTATGAAGGCTGAGCAACCCTAATGAAGGCAACATGCTTAACCTTTATACCCTTAACTTCTTTATCTGTGGAATGGAGATAATTTTGACTCAGAAGGCTGCAGTGTAGCACAGTTAAACAACATGTGAGACCCATGCATAAAAAGTCATTGGATAGCAGTCATGGGAATGACTGAACAGTAGTATTAAGGCAGCCAAGTTATGGGAGCATTGTGATCAACTGTCTCATACTATGCTCCTGCTGGGATTGCTTCAAATATACCAGGCATCCCTTTGCTCTTGTTACTGCTGCTTCACCTCTGTGCATACTTGTCCTGCCTCCTTTTAGGACAACCAGGAGCACTGAGAATCCCATTTCTTTCCATCCTTCATGATCCAGGGTGCCACAGACATCTTAGGGTAAATGCCAATGGACCTGTGTGTTTTCATACTGTAAACCTAAGTGTGAGGGCTTTACCACCCCTGGGTGGGACAGTGCTTGATTGTGATGGTCATTAATGTCTCCTTCCTTCCTCCCCTGGATGGACTACTCTGAAGCACATTTCACAAGGCTTCTCAGAAGATGCTAAACATCAGTTAATTAAAGGACTTCTAGCAGCTTCTCCTCTACCACATGGATCCCCTGGCTCTTTAGTTCCTTTCTCTGGGACTATTGCTTCCTCCCTCCCTCCCTCCCTCCCTCCCTCCCTCCCTCCCTCCCTCCCTCCCTCCCTCCCTCCCTCCCTCCCTCCCTCCTTCCCTCCCTCCCTCCCTCCCTCCCTCCCTCCTTCCCTCCCTTCCTCCCTCTCTCCCTCCCTTCCCCCTCTCTCCCTTCCTTCCTTCCTTCCTTCCTTCCTTCCTTCCTTCCTTCCTTCCTTCCTTCCTTTGTTCCTTCCTTCCTCCTTCCCTCCCTCTCTCTGTCCCTCCCTCCATCCCTCCTTCCCTCCCTCCCTTCCTCCCTCCCTCCCTTCCTTCCTTCCTTCCTTCCTTCCTTCCTTCCTTCCTTCCTTCCTTCCTTCCTTCCTTCCTTCCTTCCTTCTCTCCCTCTCCCTCTTCCCCCTCTCTCTTTCTTTCTTCTTTCAAGACAGGGGTTCTCTGTCCAGCCCTGGGTGTCCTGGAACTTGCTCTGTGGACCAGGCTGGCCTCAAACTCAGATATCTGCCTGCTTCTGCCTTCTGAGTGCTAGGATTAAAGACTCATTCCACCACTGCCAAGCTAGGGCCATCTTGTAAATAAACCATTTGCATACAGGCCTTTTACCATAGATCTGTTTTTAGGAAGCCTTGAACATGGAACTTCTGTTAAAGATTGGGACTAGTGGCTCAGAGAGATAAGGGTACTTGTCAGGATCACGGAGAGTGTGTTTTCATTGCTCTCGACACCACACCCACATCACAAATCTCTCCACTTTATTCTTTGGCTCAGCTTATCAATGCTATTTATGTGCTCTGTGTTTTGGTTATTATTAGGGACTGTTAAAATATGACAGGGAGGCATATGCTAATAAAATGAGTGGGCTTCTGGAATACTGGCAAAAACTGTTTATGCCATGGTTGAAAGATTATTTTAAGATATTTTTTTTAGGTGTTTTGCCATCTGGAATGTCTACAAAATATAGAACTGTGTCTCAAGTTTACATGGTACTTAAATGTGCCTATGTATATAATTGTGCTACTACAAGGTCTGCACAACAAGATGTAGTGGAATTTCCCCCAAGTTTATATCTCCTTTATATCTCACCATATCCATAGGTCATTTTTGAGAAGAAAAATTATTGCTGACTATGGCAAGCATGAAATTATATCTCATAGCATTCAAAGCTTATCAGATGCACTGTCAAAAGGACTTACAATACATTTACTGAGTTCAAGTAAGCCAGAAGCATGCAGTGGCTTTATGAGGTATTTACATTGGCCTGTCTGAAGCATTACACTTTCCAGAAGTTGGAAAGTGCATGGTTTTCCACGCAGACAGATCTGCTGTCACAATTTAATTTGCAATTGCTCTTAACAAATTGTAAACTTATGCCAAGTAGGAGGTGATGCATTAATCTGTGTGAATATTTGTGAGAGCTCCTGTGAACAGGCGAGTGAGTCATTGTCGAGTCTGAATTG
Organism: Apodemus sylvaticus; assembly: GCF_947179515.1. Classification (NCBI taxonomy): domain Eukaryota; kingdom Metazoa; phylum Chordata; class Mammalia; order Rodentia; family Muridae; genus Apodemus; species Apodemus sylvaticus. The sequence goes on along the minus strand of NC_067477.1, from coordinate 106,867,777 downwards.
CCTTGCTCAAGAACAGAATTTGCTCTAGGGATCAGCAGGATTCCTACATCATGTGGGCCTCAGTTTACCAACTTCCAAAATCACAGGACTTCTCTCAGTGTGGATGGCTCCTAGTTTACTCTTCATCCTAGTAGTAGCTCAAAAGGGAAAATTTAAAAAAAATGGGGAGGATTTAGGGCACACTCAGTGGCATAAGTGACTTTGAGAGAGGGAACATGACTGGGATGCTAGAAGGTGCCCACATTTTCCCTTCAAGCATCAGGCAGTGGATTACATTTGTGGTTTCTCTTGAACTACTCTCTGCACCTTACTCTAGACTCACAAAGACCTTTAAAGGCCAGGAGCACATTCATGAAGTCTGAAGCCAGTTAACTGGACAAGTTGATGATAGGTTGGACAACCTATCATCCCTACAGTCTTACGTGCTGCATATGACCCACTTGATATGTGATGGGGCCTGTGTAGACAAAGTAAGTTGGACTGTATTAGAGAAAACAGGCTGGGCAGAGGAGGTTGTAAGGGAGAAGATGACTGCTGGTCTTCACCGGTGACAGCAAGCATGAACAAAATGGTGGCAGGAAAGACAGTGTTGGTGAGATAGAGAGATGCACCACAGAAGATTTCACTTGAGAAATGGAGTGGCCATTCATTCAGTTTTGGAGCAAGAGGAAATGACTCATTTCACCTATGGATGGACGGAATTGGGAGAATTCCACGTGCTGCTTTGTGCAAGATCTTCCCAGTGCCATTGACTTTTCTTTGGATAAGTACGCTCTTAACATTTATCAGCATTCATGCATTCTCATTAATTCCTCCATTCTTTTATTTATTTTTTCATGTATTCACAATACCCAATAAGGATTGTTAATGAAAATTATTTAGAGTGTTTTGACAGATATATGTGCTGCTTTCTTCTTACAGGAGGTTTAATATACCGGGAAGGGGTATGTATCGTTGACATTTTTTGCTTCCTACAGAAGCGGAAGCATTGGCTAAAGACCCAGAGGATGCATTCTATGTTTGTGATTAAACTTCAGGATTGTGACAGACTAATTTTTTTTTATCTGTCTTCTTAGATGTTTGAATCACTTAGGATATTCAAATCACTCCTTAGCTGTTTCTCTTCCAGTTTGTAAAGAGTTGAAACTCCAAACCAGTCAGAGCTGCCTGACACCATTGGTTGTCAGGGAAACACACATGCAAACCATACTGAGCTCTCATTTCACACTCACTGGAATGTTCCTGACAAACAACACAGAGGATGACGGATGTTTTGTAAGAGGTGAAGTGCGAATAAAGTAGGGTGCAGCCCCTTTGGAAAATGGGTTGGCAGTTTCCCAAAAAGTAAAACCTAACAAGTACATGGCCCTGCACCTGAGAAAAAATAAGAACATTTGGTCTACAGTCTTGTCTCTGAATGTTTATAGCAGCGGTAGTCCTGGTGTCAGAAACTGTAAACAATCTAAATATTTATCAATTTGTAAGTGGGTACACGAACAGGACATTCATACAGTAGAACAATATACAGCAACAGGAGTAATTAATTGCCCACAGGCTACTTCATATATGAGCTTCAAAAACAAACAACATCAGGGAATCAAGACAGGGCTAAAGTTGGTAAGAACACTTGTGAAAGCATAAAAAACTGAGTTTGGATCCTGGCACTCACATAAAAAAATTGGTGTGAGTTATAATCCTAGTGATATGAGAGGCAGAGATGAGAGGATCATTACCAACCCATCTCCAAATTGAGAGAGAGAGACCTTGTCTTGAGAATAAGGTAGAAAATGATAGAGTAGAGTCCAACATCATCTTCTGCCCTTTGCACCTGTAAATGCAGCTCTGTGTACCTGCAAACACATGTGGGCATGTAATAGACATACACATACACAGACACAAAACAAGCACAGTGACAGCATCCAGATATAAGATTCCATTATATTTGATTCCATTTATAGGAACAGAAAGTAGCTTAAGGATGTTTGAGATGAGAGAGGGTAAGAGGTTAACTCTAAACAAGCATAAGAGGTCTTATTAGAGGAGGAAAAATATCTGCAATCGACCTGTGGTCATGGTTGATTATCAGGACTTACTGAATTTTTAACTAGGTTGATTGTTGTAATCCATTGGATTTTAAACTCAGATGGCTGGGTCCCTGGCACTCAGAGTGAATATTGTGATTATGCAGCTATATAACCAGATAAAGCTGCTTACAAGAAATTATGGACAATAAAATTTGGCTTCAAGTTCCAATATTCTTGATAGAAGTTCTGAAAAGAAATAGGGATTCCCCTAGTTGATACTTCTTATGAGAATGACTCCTGTATCCATGCACAGAATCACTTTAAAGTTAGTTTTTGTTTGTTTTTTTAAATAACCCTTATCTTTCAGGGTACCTCCAAATTAAGCCAAATGTGGTTTCATTTGCTTTGAATGATATTTTAATATTTTAATTCAATCAAGAATTTGCCATGGGCACAATGTTCTTATATTGAATTCCTAGAAAGAGAAAGGGAACACAGGAGCTAGTTTGGAGTTCTTGGGCGGGGTGACCTTTTTTGAGCATGACTTCATAACTAGTAGGTTATATGTATGTATGGATATATATGGAACAATAATAACTATAGAAGAAGAGGTCAAGAATCCAAAAAGGTGTAAATGGGAGGGAGGAATTGGAAGAAGAGAGAGAAGTGATGATTGAAATGATGTAAATACAGTAAACTCATATAGGAAATTCTTTAAGAAAGTATTGAAAATGATGTTAATTTTTAAGTATTTATACGTATTTGTAGTCATCTTCATTTTGTTTTCTATTGAATTTTCTTTATTTTGGGGAATTATTTTTGGAAGTAATATGAAAATCCTTGAAAACTGAAAGACCTGGTAGTATGAGTCTGTAATCCTAGCTACTTAGGCACTTTAGGCAGGAGGCTTACAAATCCTATGTCTGCCTGGGCTGTAGATCAAGCTCAAGGTAACTCGTGGTGACTTAGTCAAAGCCTGTCTCAAAGTAAAAAGAGGCTGGGAGACAGTTCTTTGGTAGAATGTTTGCCTACCATGTGTGACACCTAGGTTCAATTCTCTGCAACATACATATGCAGGCATGCATGTACACAGAGGACAACAAGAAAAAATTGAAGAACATAAACTCCAATAAAATAAGTTTTATGAAGAGAAATAGAATGCTAGATGATTTCTCTTTCTTAAAAAATGCTCTTGATATGTGACACAAATGAAATCAGAAATAAAAGATCCTATAACAGCAAGCCAGTCTTAAAATACATTTCCTACAGTGGTTAAAAATTGGCTCCTCTTCTAGTAGATGATCTTGTCTGATGCATTTAATGACACAGAATGCCAAAACATCTATTCAGTTAAAATTACAAAGGGGCATTGTAGGTGTTCAAGATAGGGTTTCTCTGTACAGCCCTGGCTGTCCTGGAAATCACTGTGTACACCAGGCTGGCCTTGAATTCAGAGATCCACCTCCTTCTGTCTTCCAAGTGCTCAGAAGTGGTGATGCATGCCTTTAATCTCAGGCAGCAGAGGCAAGTAGATCTCAGGCTGTTCTACAGAGCTAGTTCCAGGACAGCTAGGGCTGCACAGAGAAACCACATCTCAAACAAACAAACAAACAAACAAACAAACAACAACAACAAAAACAGATAGCCAACATTTAGTCTTTTCTTCTTCAGTACTGATTTTGGGCTAATCTGGGTTCTTCAGAGAGACAAGAACCTCAAATGTGACCTTGAAGAATTTGGGGTGAAATTATCAGCTGACACTACAGCAGGTGTTCAGGTGTTGTGTAGAGATGGGACTTCAGAACATCACTTCCTTCCTTGACATTATACTTGACAGTTTCAGTTACAATAATAGCAGACAGGCTATGGTAGCATACAAACTACCTGGTGATCTCTGATGCTAAGTCTTTGACTTTACAGCACATTATCATGATTAACACATCTCAGTAGCTCCCTGTTTCCTGCAGTAAGTTTTGTGAAGTCCCACATAGGATGCTAGAAGTTCAGGAATACTTTAGAGTTGATTTTCTTGGGTTTGCCAAAAATATTTCTCACTAGTTTATCCAGGCAAGTCTGATGTATACTCCACAATAAAATCATGTATAAATATAGCATTCATGATTGTAGCATACCTAATTGGTGCATGTACTATCTGCTTACACATTTAGAAAAATATTTACCTAATTTCAATTTTATAGGCGAGAAAACTACCACAAAGAAATAAAAGAAGGTGGATGAGTTTATATGCTAGGGGCAATGTATGGCATTGGGAAAATTTGTATTACCAAATATAGGAGAGCTCTTTTTGATTGATTATTTATTTACTTTATACACTAATCACCACTTCACTTCCATCTTTTCCCAGTCCTCCTCCCCTCAAAAGGGGGAGGCTTCCTGTATATATCAAGCATCCCTAGCATATCAAGTTACAGTAAGACTAGGCACAATTTCATCTATTGAGGCTAGACAATGCTACCCACTTAGGGGAAAGGGATCTAAAAGCAGGCAATATAGTCAGAGATAGACCATCATGCTTCACCTCATGCCTTTATGCACCCCCAATATTTAATGTATTTCCTTTCTCAGTGAGATTCAAGCATTCTGCCTTCAGCTCTCTTTGTTACTTAGCTTCTTTGGGTCTATAGTTTGTAGCATGGTTATCTTTTATGATTAATAATATCCAATAAGTAAATACATACCATGTTTGCCTTTCTGGGTCTAGGTCACCTCACTTAGAATAATCTTTTCTAGTTCTATCCACTTGCCTGCAAATTTCACGATGTCATTGTTTTTAATGCCTGAGTGGTATTTCATTGTGTAAATGAACCACATTGTCTTTATCCATTCTTCAGTTAAGGGACATCTAGATTGTTTCCAGTTTTTGGCTATTATAAATAAAGGTGCCATGGACACAGTTCTCCAAGTGCCCTGTATGGTAGAACATTTTTTGAGTATATGCCCAGGAGTGGTATTGCAGGGTCTTGAGGTAGAAATTCCAAATTTTCTGAGAAACCACCAAATTGATTTTCAAAGTAGATATACAAGTTTGAACTCCCACCAGCAATGGAGGAATATTCCCTTTGCTCCACATCCTCACCAGCATGTGTTGCTATTTAAGTTTTTAATCTTAGCCATTGTGATGGATGTGAGATGGAATCTCAGAGTTGTTCTGATTTACATTTCCTTGATGGCTAAGGATGTTGAACATTTAAATGCTTCTCCATAATAGATATTCCTCTGTCAAGAATTCTGGTTAGCTCTGTACCACATTTTTTTTTTAATTTTTTTTATTCAGTATATTTTTATTTACATTTTAAATGATTTCCCCTTTCCTAGCCCCCCCACTCCCAAAAAGTCCCGTAAGCCCCCTTCTCTCCCCCTGTCTTACCACCCACCCCTTCCCACTTCCCCGTTCTGGTTTTGCTGAATACTGCTTCATTGAGTCTTTCCAGAACAAGGGGCCACTCTTCCTTTTTTCTTGTACCTTATTTGATGTGTAGATTATGTTTTGGGTAATCCAGGTTTCTAGGTTAATATCCACTTATTAGTGAGTGCATACCATGATTCATCTTTTGAGTCTGGGTTACCTCACTTAGTATGATGTTCTCTAGCTCCATCCATTTGCCTAAGAATTTCATGAATTCATTGTTTCTAATGGCTGAATAGTACTCCATTGTGTAGATATACCACATTGTTTGCATCCACTCTTCTGTTGAGGGATACCTGGATTCTTTCCAGCATCTGGCAATTATAAATAGGACTGCTATGAACATAGTAGAGCATGTATCCTTATTACATGGTGGGGAATCCTCTGGGTATATACCCAGGAGTTCTGTACCACATTTTTAATTGGGTTATTTGGTATGTTGATATTTACTTTCTTGAGTTCTTTATATATTTGGATGACAATTCTCTGTCACATGTGAAGTTGGTGAAGATGTTTTGTTCTATTGATGATGCCTTTTGCTTATTTCCTGCAATTTATTATTCTTGGCTGTGTTTGCTTCTTTTTGTGCTAGAGTTTTCAGGTCTTCATTTAAATCAATAGAATGAGATTTTACTAATTTCTCTATGAAGGTATTTAGCTTGATGACCTTTCCTCTTCTCACTGCTTTAGTTGTGTCCCATAAGTTTTGGTGTATTGTGCATTTACTTGATTTCTTTCCTTTTTATTCTGGTATGAAATTAAATCTGTGTTTTCTGTACAGGTCCTTCTGGCCTTCAGTCTCTGTTGAGAAATCAGGTGTAATTGTAATATGTCTGCCTTTATATGTTACTTGGCCCTTTCCCCTTGCATCTTTTAATATTCTTTCTTTGTTCTGTACATTTAGTGTTTTGATTATTATGTGGAGGGAAACTTTTCTCTTTTGGTCAGATTTATTTGGTGAACTGTTTGTTTCTTGTACATTTATAAGAATTTCTTCAGGTTGGAGAAATTTTCTTCTTTTTTTTCTCTAACTTTTTTAAATTTATTTTCTATATTCTTTGTTTACATTCTTTTTTTATATTTTTATTTTCTATATTTTGTTTACATTCCAAATGATTTCCCCTTTCCTGGATCCCCCCTCCCCATATGTCCCATAAACCTTCTTCTCTCCATCCATTCTCCAATCACCTCTGTCCTTTTTTTCTCTGTCCTTATATTCCCCTCCAATGCTAGATCAATCCTTTCCAGGATCAGGACCTTCTCCATACTTCTTCATGGGAGTCATTTGTTATGCGATTTGTGCCTTGGGTATTCAGGGCTTCTGGGCTAATTAATATCCACTTATCAGAGATTGCATTCCATATGTAATCTTTTGTGACTGGGTTACCTCACTTAGGATGATATTTTCCAGATCAAACCATTTGCCTAAAAATTTTGTGAATTCATTGTTTCTATTTGCTGAGTAGTATTCCATTGTGTAAATATACCACATTTTCTGTATCCATTCCTCCTTTGAGGGACATCTGGGTTCTTTCCAGCTTCTGGCTATTATAAATAAGGCTGCTATGAACATAATGGAGCATGTGTCTTTATTGCATGCCAGGGAATCCTTTGGGTATATGCCCAGGAGAGGTATAGCAGGGTCCTCTGGAAGTCTCATGTCCAGTTTTCTGAGGAACCGCCAGACTGATTTCCAAAGTGGTTGAACCATCTTACAGCCCCATCAGCAGTGGAGGAGTGTTCCTCTTTCTCCACATCCTCGCCAACACCTGCTGTCTCCTGAGTTTTTGACCTTAGCCATTCTGACTGGTGTAAGGTGAAATCTCAGGGTTGTTTTGATTTGCATTTCCCTAATGGCTAATGATGTTGAGCACTTCTTAAGGTGCCTCTCAGCCATAAGAATTTCTTCAGGTGAAAATTCTTTGTTTAGATCTGTGTCCCATTTTTTAATAGTGTTATTTGGTTCCCTAGGGTCTAACTTCTTGAGTTCCTTGTATATATTGGATATTAGCCCTCTATGAGATGTAGGGTTGGTGAATATCCTTTCCCAATTTGATGGTTGCAGTTTTGTCCTTTTAACAGTGTCCTTTGACTTACAGAAACTTTGTAATTTTATGAGGTCCCATTTGTCAATTCTTGATCTTAAAGCATAAGCTATTGGTGATCTGTTCAGGAACTTTTCCCCTATTCCCATGTCCTCTAGGGTCTACCCCAGTTTCTTTTCTATTAGTTTCAGTGTGTCTGGTTTTACATGGAGGTCCTTGATCCACTTGGAGTGAAGTTTAGTACATGGAGATAAGAATGGATCAATTCGCATTCTTCTGCAAGCTGACCTCCAATTGAACCAGCACCATTTGTTGAAAAGGCTATCTTTTTTCCACTGGATGCTTTTGGCTCTTTTGTTGAAGATCAAGTGGCTGTAGGTGTGTGGGTTCATTTCTGGATCTTCAGTTCTATTCCATTGGTCCACTTGTCTGTCACTGTGCCAATACCATGCAGTTTTTAAATACTATTGCTCTGTAGTATTGCTTGAAGTCAGGGATACTGATTCCCCCAGAATTTCTTTTGTTGTTGAGAATAGTTTTAGCTATCCTGGATTTTTTGTTATTCCAGATGAATTTGAGAATTTCTTTTTCTAACTCTGTGAAGAACTGAGTTGGGATTTTGATGGGGATTGCATTGAATCTGTAGATTGCTTTTGGAAAGATGGCCATTTTAACTATATTAATCCTGCCGATCCATGAGCATGGCAGATTTTTCCATTTTCTGAGGTCTTCTTTGATTTCCTTCTTCAGAGACCTGAAGTTCTTGTCATATAGATCCTTCACTTGTTTGGTTAGAGTCACACTAAGATACTTTATATTGTTTGTGGCTATTGTGAAGGGTGTCATTTCCCTAACTTCTTTCTCAGACTGCTTATCCTTTGAGTATAAGAAGGCAAAAATCAACAAGATAGATAAACCCTTAGCCAGACTAACCAAAGGGCACAGAGCCAGTATCCATATTAACAAACTTAGAAATGAAAAGGGAGATATAACAACAGAAACTAAGGAAATTCAAAAAATCATTAGATCCTACTAAAAAAGCTATACTAAACACAACTGGAGGAAATGGACAGTTTCCTAGACAGATATCCGACACCAAAACTAAATCAGGATCAAATAGATCAACTAAACAGTCCTATAACACCAGAAGAAATAAAAAGGGTCATAGAAAGTCTCCCAACCAAAAAAAAGCACGGGACCAGATGGCTTCAGTGCAGAATTCTCTCAGACCTTCATAGAAGACCTAACACCAATACTCTTCAAACTATTCCACAAAATAGAAACAGAAGGAACTCTACCCAACTCGTTCTATGAAGCCACAATTACGCTGATACCAAAACCACACAAAGATCCAACAAAGACAGAGAACTTCAGGCCAATTTCTCTTATGAATACTGATGCAAAAATACTTAATAAAATTCTTGCCAACCGAATCCAAGAACACATCAAAACGATCATCCACCATGATCAAGTAGGCTTCATCCCAGGGATGCAGGGATGGTTCAATATAAGGAAATCCATAAATGCTATCCACTACATATACAAACTCAAAGAAAAAAACCATATGATCAGCTCATTAGATGCAGAAAAAGCATTTGACAAAATTCAGCATCCTTTCATGCTAAAAGTCTTGGAAAGAACAGGAATTCAAGGCCCATACCTAAACATAGTTAAAGCAATATACAGCAAACCAGTAGCCAACATCAAACTTGAAGCAATCCCACTAAAATCAGGGACTAGACAAGGCTGCCCCTCTCTCCATATCTTTTCAATATAGTACTTGAAGTTCTAGCTAGAGCAATTAGACAACATAAGGAGGTCAAGGGGATACAAATTGGAAAGGATGACGTCAAATTATCACTGTTTGCAGATGACATGATAGTCTACTTAAGTGACCCGAAAACCTCCACCAGAGAACTCCTACAGCTGATAAACAACTTCAGCAAAGTTGCTGGTTATAAAATCAACTTTGTTTACATTCTAAAAGCTTTCCCCTTTCCCAGTCCCTCCCCCCATATGTCCCATAAGTCCTCTTCTCTCCATCCATTCTCCTATCTTTCCCCTCCCTTTTCTCTGTCCTGGTACTCCCCTACAATGCTGGATCAAGCCTTTCCAGGATTAGGACCCTCTTCTTCCTTCTTCATGGGAATCATTTAATATGCTAATTGTATCTTCAGTATTCTGTAGATTGTGTTCTCTTACATCTCTAGGTTTTCCATCTCCAGGATTCCTTCAGTCTGTGTTTTCTTTATTGCTTCTGTTTTGATTTTCAGGTCTTGAACAGTGTTATTCATTTCCTCCACCATTTAAATTGTATTTTCCTGTATCTCTTTAAGGAATTTATTTATTTTCTCTTTAAAGGCCTGTATCATCTTTATAAGACTGGATCTGAAGTCATCCTCTTGTGCTTGAGCAGTGTTAGTGCTTGCTGTAGTAGGAAAGCTGGGCTCTAGTGGTGACATATTTACCTACCTTTTGCTATCTGGTTTTTGTGGTTATTATAGTTTTAGATGTTGATTTTTGAGTTTATCTTTGTTGTATGGTTGGGCTTTTTTTTTTTGATTTTTTCCTTTCCCTTGGTTTTTTACTCTGTACTATTTTCTGGCTTGAGTAGTCCTGGGTTCTGATGACCAGTAAGTCTTCAGGTCTAGTAGGGTGTCTCCCCTTGGACTTTGGTGGCCTGCATGGCCTCTGGGATTTTGGTGCAAACCTAGCTTCTGGAACACATTAGATAATTGAAAACTTGAATTCACAGATCACAAATTCACAAATCAAATTGTGAATTTAGATGGGCATTGAAGACTGGGATGGGAATTAGCAGTTACTCTTGATTAAAAATGCAGGCTCCATGTAGCTTTGAACGTAGGGTGAACAGTTGATGTGAGAGTTCCTTTCTTCAGTAAACAAAATGGAAAATTTAAAAATTATTGCTTAAATATGCTAACCAAAATATGCAGGAATTGAAGTAAACAAGTTGAATTTTCACATTGCTTATTATCTTGAAGAATGTGATTTTGTCATTAGTGTGATAATAGTGCCTTATCCATAATGTTCCTCTATGCATGATCAGTTGAGTCCCCCTATATACTGGTATCTTTCTGTGCTTATTGGTTGAAGCAGTGAAGCTTTATTCCCTCTCTCCCCTTATTAGGAAAGAAAAAATATCTGTGAACATAGAAGTAGAGTGATAACGTAGGGTGGAAACTGATGAGTGATAGTTGCTTGATATGGATAAAAATCACTGTGAGAAGAAAATGCAGAGGAGGAGGAGGAAGAGGAAGGGAAGAAGGAGGAGGAAGAGGAGGAGGAAGAGGAGGAGGAGGAGGAGGAGGAGGAGGAGGAGGAGGAGGAGGACGAGGTGGAACCAACTCTAGTTCAGTATGGTCATTTATACCATCACAGAAAGATTGTTATATAATCTAAGCTTAGATCTAGAACTTTGATGAGCAGAATAAAAGGAGTAATACATTTGTGGGAGAGGAAAAATCATCCAAAAACAATAGCTGAGAGGAGGATTTGGTCAGCAGAGTACTAAAAATAAAGTTTAAGATTAAGGTGAATCTTCAGAGCTACCTGAAGAATTTGAACACTTCTGAAGGGCACAGTTTATTTAATCATGATGATATCATGCAATAATTCTAAGGGGTGTGCGGAAGATGGCTCAGGAAATCTGAAAGGAAGAGGACTATTTTGATCTTTTTTTGTAGTTTAGGACAGAGCTTTAGTAAACATGCATCTAGGGTGGTATCAATGGAGACAGGAAAAAGGCTCTTGAGTCAGAGACAAGATTGTACAAAAGAATGTGTCAGAATGACGAAGGTTGGTAGCCTAGGAGATGAGGGAAGTGAGAAAGCTGAGTCAGTTACTGAGGAGAAGACACTTTGTTCTTTGTTCATCAGCCAAGGTAAAGACTGGTGTTTGTAGAAGAAACACCTGAGTGGCAGATGGTGCCTATGTACCTGCACTGCACTGCTGGTTTTAAAGAACTGTGGTCAACCTGTCTACGTAGAGTCATTTTAGCAATATGAGAAACCATATGAATACCCTGATTTAAGAGTCCCAAATACACCCTGTTTTAAAATAAATTCCACTTCTACGATGACACTGGGCTTTTGCTTTCTGCTCTATGGTAATAGTAACCCCACTTTTCTTACCTGAACATGATACACTTGTTCTACCTCAGAGTTCCCTCATTCTCTGTAACTTGTTACATTCTTCCTCCAGCCTTTCCTTCTCCTTCTGTATTTTTCATTATTTAGATGAAATATAACATCTTATATAGGAAGCCTTGCTGAAATACTCTTTTAAGGTAACAAAGTCATTCCCTGTGTGCCTGTGCCTGCTACATAGCTACTTTATGTCATATATCATTTATTTCTTTTACAGCACCTTGCAGAATATTAAAATGTCTCAGAGCTGAAGAATCACAAAGACCATGGCAGAGGGCAGGGGAAGACTTTGAAATCCTTTTGCTCTTAGTAAGGGCAATATATACATGTGATCAACTACCAATATGAAAGAGAGTGAGGGAACATGGTTCAATTAGAATAAATATAAATCATGGTAGGAGAGAGGTGATAAGTGTAGGAAAACTGGAAGAGGTTCTGTAATGAGAGATGCTCACGTTAATATAATCCACGAGGACAAATATTTGTGTGATTTTCTGGATCTCTGTGTAAATACACACCACAAATATTTAAAGCATCTGGGAAATTCAGTGTCACCACAATTGGAAGAAAGAAGGTAACTGCTTTGGATAAGGTCATCAGAAAAGTCTCCTTAAGGAGGCCACCTTGGAGGTGCAATCAACTTTATGTGATTAATTGATTTTATATGTGAATCTGTATGTGAGGTGTGTGCTTGTGTGTGTAGAGCTCAAAGATTAGCTTTGGCTATCTCTCTTCCTTTTTGGTCTTTACCTTATATATTGAATCAGAGTTTCTCACTTGAATCCAAAACTCATTGATTCAGCCACTCTTGCCTGCCAGGTTGCCCCAAGAATCTCCAGTCCCTGCCCTCTGAAAGCTTGGATTGCAGATGGCAGTCCAACATGTACTGGGCATCTGAACTTTGATCCTGAAACTTGCACAGCAAACACTTTAGCTACTGAATCATCTTCTCAGTCTGCAATGCTTATTGTAAAGTGAGATATGAGAACTTCTTCCAGGTAAGGAGAAAGGAATACATACATACTAATACATACTACTCCGTAAGCAGGGCAATCTGGAACATGTTTGGGGAAAGGCAATTGGTCAAGTCTGATTAATTGCAACTGTTTTTGATAGGAGATAGACCAGGATCACGAGACTATAAGTGACAACTTGGGACAGGTACTGTATGTTCTTGACTTCAGGAATAGTTTTTGAAATGATTTTGAACAAATTCTACTGTATGTTCTTGACTTCAGGAATAGTTTTTGAAATGATTTTGAACAAATTCACTCTGTATTAGGTGCGTAGGACCTATGCGTATAGGTTTAGTGCCTATATTGATAAGAGTTTCTCCTTGGACAAAAAATTTGTCATGCATTTTGACATACCACTGGTATAAAAACAAGAAGAAAGAAATTTAAATTCTATCAGCAGTTTCTTTTTTAAAAACATTAATTAATTAATTAATTAAATAGCATCCCAAATGAACCTCCTTTTCCTGGTACTCCTTTGTAGAGTTCCTCCCCCCATTCCCCACCTCTTCACCTCTGAGAGGGTAGCCCTCTCCCTCTGTATTCCCCTCCACCAGTGTATCAAGTATCTGCAATATTAAGTGCATCCTCTCTCACTGAGGCAAGATAAGTCAGCTCCTAGTTACATATGTTCCAGGCCTCAGACCAACCCATGTATGCTTTTTGGCTGGTGACTCAGACTGTGGGAGCTCCCAGGGGTCCATGTTAGTTAGTTCACACTGTTGGTATTCTTGTGGGGTTGCCATCTCCTTGAGGGCCTTCAGGTCTTCCCTTAAGTCTTTCAGATAGTGGTCCCCGGTCTCTGTTCAATGTTTGTCTGTGGGTATCTGCACCTGTATCAGTCAGCTGCTGGGTAGAGTCTCTCAAGGGTTGCTATGCTAGGTTACTGTCTACAGGCCCAACATATCATCATTAATAGTATGAGGGTTTGGTGCCTGCCCATGGGATGGGCCAGCCATTCCTTCCTTCTCCGCTCTATCTTTGTTCCTGTTTCTTTTAGACAGGACCAATTTTGCACTGAGAGTTTTGTAGGTAGGTTGGTGTCCCCATCTCTCCACTGGGGGTCCTTTCTGTGTACTGGAGGTGGTCTTTTCATGCTCCATAGCCCAGCTGTCAGGCACTTCAGCTAAGGCCACTTGCATTACTCCTGGGAGCCTCCATCATCCCTGGTCTGTGGGACTTTCTAAAGAAAGAAAGTCTCATCCCCTACCATGGCAACTTCATATTTCCATTTACTCTCCTAAACCTCTGGGCTTCTCTCCGGTCTTTCCCCATTCCTGATCCTGTCCCCAATTCCCATCATACTTTTCTTTCCCATCTAGATCCCTCCCTTCCTCTGCCTCCTATGACTATTTTGTTCCCCCTTCAAAGTAGAATTCAAGCATCCTCACTTGGATCTTGTTAGGTGCTTCCTTGGGTCTTCCTTCTAACTTCTTTGGGTCTGTGGGGTGTATCATGGGTATTCTGAACATTTTGGCTAATATCCACTCATCAGTGAGTATATACCATGCATCTCCTTTTGAGCCTAGGGTACATCACTAAGGATGATATTTTCTAGTTCCATTCATTTGCCTGTGAAATTCACGTCATTGTTTTTAATAGCTAAATAATATCCCATTGTATAAATTGCCACATTTTCTGTATCTATTCTTTGATTGAGGGACATCTGGGTTACTTCCAGTTTCTGGCTATTACAAGTAAAGCTGCTATGAACATAGTGGAACATGTGTTCTTGGATTATGGATATCTTTTGTGTATATACCCAGGAGCTGTATAGCTGGGTCTTCAGGTAGAACTAGACAGCATGTGCTGTTGCTTGAGTTTTTGATCTTAGACATTTTGATTGGTATAAGGAGGAGTCTTAGTGTCATTTTAATTTCCATTTCCCTGATGACTAAAGACTTTGAATATTTCTTTAAGCACATCTCCTCAGCCATTAGAGATTCCCCTGTTGAGAATTATCTGTTTAGTTCTGTATCCCATTTCTTGATTGTGTTATTATTTTTCTTTTTGGGGTCTAACTTCTTGAGTTCTTTATATATTTTACATATTAGCCCTTTGTCAGATGAAGGGTTTAGTGAAGATCTTTTCTCAATCTCTGGGCTGACACTTTGTTCTATTGACAGTGTCTTTTGGCTTACAAAACCTTTTCATTTTCATGAGGGTCCCATTTATTAATTCTTGATCTTAATGCCTGAGCCATTGGTGCTTTGTTCTGGAAATTTTCTCCTGTGCTAATGCATTCAAGGACAATGCATTCCCACTTTCTGTTCTATTAAATTCAGTGGGTCTGGTTTTTGCAAGGGTTAGTAAAGAATAGGAAGTTTTCAACCACAGTTTTCAAGGCCTGTGGTTATTTTTCTTCACATAGCGTGATATGCTTATATGTTATATTTTAAATGAGAAAATGAGATAAATTGAGTAGAGAAGAAAAAAATCAATGGATATTGAAATGTAAAACATCTGGGTGAACAGAAGACTGAAGATAAGATTTGGTTAAAAGGAGGGTGGAATAAGTTAACAAATTAAGAGTGATACAGGAGTGTGTGATTGGTTGAGTGAGAAAGTGTATCACCTGTATGTAAGTGCTTTTATAAAGATTGGTTTTTATTGCTCTTTTAAATTACGTATGCTTGTATGTCTCTATGTGTGAGTATATACATGTGAGTGCCGGTGCCAGAGGAGGCCAGAGTTATTGGAAACCCCTAGAGCAAGACTTAGCTGGCATTTGTGAAAAAAAAATGGTTTCTGTCAATGAACTCAGGGGCAGTACTCACACCTGACCACTGGGTCATCTCTACAGCGACTGTGCACCTTTGAGTTCGATGGGTTTCAGGTTCAGAATCCTAGTCATCCTTGTGCATTGTTGGGTTAGAATGAGAGACTGGATATATAATACGTTAGATAGTTTGATCGGCAGGCTTGAAGATCAGTGGGGACAGACCTCTTCTTCATAATTAAATGCTTGTTAAACAAGAAAATGAAACTGAAAGACTTGATTAGTCATCAAGACAATGAGATTCGAGATGTACATCTTGTCCTGGGTGGATACATTTTCTGAATTTCCTGAGAGATTATAAGAGAGCTACAACAGGAGGCTTTCTGTTACCAAGAAATAAAGACATGCCATTGCCTGTCCCTTGACAATTACAATGGGCCTGTCAGTGACTCAAATGAGTAAACATAGGAAAATCAGTCTAGTGTAGAAACATTGAGAAATAGCATGAAGCCTACCTAGACGTTTATAGCGACACCACAGTCCCTTTGACCATTGTTCACTCTCACTTTATGAGACTGTGTTCCTCTGCCTTGCTCCTGTGAAATGAGGAGTGAGCTGAGCACAGACACTTAGGTCCCTTTGCTTCCTGACTGAATTCAATGTGCCTGGCCACCTCAAGTTCTTGCTGCCGTGATAGACCATTCCCTGGAACTCTGAACCAAAATAAACTTTTCCCTACTTAAGTTGGTTTTGTCAGAGTATTTTATCACAGCAACAGAAAATTCACCAAGTCAGGTCCATGCATCTGTTGCTCATTCACACTGTGGAGGGTGTTTTATATTATTTTGTCATAAACTCTGCCAGTGTCTATGCTGCTTTTTATGTGACTTATCCTAATACCTTGAACAGTGATCAGAAGGACAATAGAGCTAAGTGGAATTCGGAACAATAGTCCAGTGACAAGTTCTCTTGCACTGTTGCTAGAGAACTTTATAAATAATGCTAAGCTCCCATCTTTTCTCTGCTTCTATTTAGTAACGTAAAGACTGTTCTTCTCCACTGAAGCTCTGTGAACGAAATGCAGTTGGTCTCATCCCACAAAGCCAGAATTGGCGTGCTATATATCCACCCTGGTGTCTGGATGTCTTTACATGCTTTATCTGAGTAAAGACTAAATTCCATCTGGAGTTTATAAAACATCTTTTACTTGTCATTTTCAAACAGATTTCCCACCCCCCTGCATGTGTCTGCTAGATGGTTTAAAAGCTGTAAGGAGGCATCCAATGGTGTGAAGGAATTCCAGGGAATTACATAGATTTTCTCCTGTGCTAAAGAGTTTGTTATGATTATTAACGTTACCAAAGGGACTTTCCATAATAAAAAAGGATGCAACTTTTATGATACCTCATCTCTCACTATTACTAATAGAAAAAAAATTCAAAATTCTTGATGTGAAAATTATGTCTGCTGTTCCTGACATCAGGATTCTGCTTTCTCTCTAAGTTTTTTTTTTTTTTTTTTATTATTCGATATAATTTATTTACATTTCAAATGATTTCCCCTTTTCTAGCCCCCCCACTCCCCGAAAGTCCCGCAAGCCCCCTTCTCTTCCCCTGTCCTCCCACCCACCCCTTCCCACTTCCCCGTTCTGGTTTTGCTGAATACTGTTTCACTGAGTCTTTCCAGAACCAGGGGCCACTCCTCCTTTCTTCTTGTACCTCATTTGATGTGTGGATTATGTTTTGGGTATTCCAGTTTTCTAGGTTAATATCCACTTATTAGTGAGTGCATACCATGATTCACCTTTTGAGTCTGGGTTACCTCACTTAGTATGATATTCTCTAGCTCCATCCATTTGCCTAAGAATTTCATGAATTCATTGTTTCTAATGGCTGAATAGTACTCCATTGTGTAGATATACCACATTTTTTGCATCCACTCTTCTGTTGAGGGATACCTGGGTTCTTTCCAGCATCTGGCAATTACAACTAGGGCTGCTATGAACATAGTAGAACATGTATCCTTATTACATGGTGGGGAGTCTTCTGGGTATATGCCCAGGAGTGGTATAGCAGGATCTTCTGGAAGTAAGGTGCCCAGTTTTCGGAGGAACCGCCAGACTGATTTCCAGAGTGGTTGTACCAATTTGCAACCCCACCAGCAGTGGAGGAGTGTTCCTCTTTCTCCACACCCTCTCCAACACCTGCTGTCTCCTGAATTTTTAATCTTAGCCATTCTGACTGGTGTAAGATGAAATCTTAGGGTTGTTTTGATTTGCATTTCCCTAATGACTAATGAAGTTGAGCATTTTTTAAGATGCTTCTCCGCCATCCGAAGTTCTTCAGGTGAGAATTCTTTGTTTAACTCTGTACCCCATTTTTTAATAGGGTTGTTTGGTTTTCTGGAGTCTAACTTCTTGAGTTCTTTATATATATTGGATATTAGCCCTCTATCTGATGTAGGATTGGTGAAGATCTTTTCCCAATTTGTTGGTTGCCGATTTGTCCTCTTGATGGTGTCCTTTGCCTTACAGAAACTTTGTAATTTTATGAGGTCCCATTTGTCAATTCTTGCTCTTAGAGCATACGCTATTGGTGTTCTGTTCAGAAACTTTCTCCCTGTACCGATGTCCTCAAGGGTCTTCCCCAGTTTCTTTTCTATTAGCTTCAGAGTGTCTGGCTTTATGTGGAGGTCCTTGATCCATTTGGATTTGAGCTTAGTACAAGGAGACAAGGATGGATCAATTCGCATTCTTCTGCATGCTGACCTCCAGTTGAACCAGCACCATTTGTTGAAAAGGCTATCTTTTTTCCATTGGATGTTTTCAGCCTCTTTGTCGAGGATCAAGTGGCCATAGGTGTGTGGGTTCATTTCTGGATCTTCAATCCTGTTCCATTGATCCTCCTGTCTGTCACTGTACCAATACCATGCAGTTTTTAACACTATTGCTCTGTAGTATTGCTTGAGGTCAGGGATACTGATTCCCCCAGATTTCCTTTTGTTGCTGAGAATAGTTTTAGCTATCCTGGGTTTTTTGTTGTTCCAGATGAATTTGATAATTGCTCTTTCTAGCTCTGTGAAGAATTGAGTTGGGATTTTGATGGGTATTGCATTGAATCTGTATAGTGCTTTAGGCAAAATGGCCATTTTAACTATATTGATTCTGCCGATCCATGAGCATGGGAGGTTTTCCCATTTTTTGAGGTCTTCTTCCATTTCCTTCTTCAGAGTCTTGAAGTTCTTGTCATACAGATCTTTCACATGTTTGGTAAGAGTCACCCCAAGATACTTTATACTGTTTGTGGCTATTGTGAAGGGGGTCATTTCCCTAATTTCTTTCTCAGCCTGCTTATCCTTTGAGTATAGGAAGGCCACTGATTTGCTTGAGTTGACTTTATAACCTGCCACTTTGCTGAAGTTGTTTATCAGCTGTAGGAGCTCTCTAGTGGAGTTCTTTGGGTCACTTAGGTAGACGATCATGTCGTCTGCAAATAATGATAGTTTGACTTCTTCCTTTCCAATTTGTATCCCTTTGACCTCCTTATGTTGTCGAATTGCCCGAGCTAGTACCTCAAGTACAATATTGAAAAGATAAGGAGAAAGGGGGCAGCCTTGTCTGGTCCCTGATTTCAGTGGGATTGCTTCAAGTTTCTCTCCATTTAGTTTGATGCTGGCTACCGGTTTGCTGTATATTGCTTTTACTATGTTTAGGTATGGGCCTTGAATTCCTGTTCTCTCCAAGACTTTAAGCATGAAGGGATGCTGAATTTTGTCAAATGCTTTTTCAGCATCCAATGAAATGACCATGTGGTTTTGTTCTTTGAGTTTGTTTATGTAGTGGATTGTATTGATGGATTTCCGTATATTGAACCAACCCTGCATTCCTGGGATAAAGCCAACTTGATCATGGTGGATGATCGTTTTGATGTGTTCTTGGATTCGGTTGGCAAGAATTTTATTGAGTATTTTTGCATCGATGTTCATAAGGGAAATTGGTCTGAAGTTCTCTTTCTTTGTTGGATCTTTGTGTGGCTTTGGTATCAGCGTAATTGTGGCTTCGTAGAAGGAATTGGGTAGTGTTCCTTCTGTTTCTATTTTGTGGAATAGTTTGAAGAGTATTGGTGTTAACTCTTCTTTGAAGGTCTGGTAGAATTCTGCACTGAAGCCATCTGGTCCTGTGCTTTTTTTGGTTGGAAGACTTTCTATGACTCCTTCTATTTCTTTAGGCATTATGGGACTGTTTAGATGGTCTAGTTGGTCCTGATTTAATTTTGGTATTTGGTATCTGTCAAGGAAATTGTCCATTTCCTCCAGATTCTCCAGTTGTGTTGAGTATAGGCTCTTGTAGTAGGATCTGATGATTTTTTTGGATTTCCTCAGTTTCCGTTGTTATATCTCCCTTTTCATTTCTTTTTTTTTTTTTTTTTTATTTTTTTTTTTTTTTTTTTTTTTTTTTATTTGATATAATTTATTTACATTTCAAATGATTTCCCCTTTTCTAGCCCCCCCCCCACTCCCCGAAAGTCCCGTAAGCCCCCTTCTCTTCCCCTGTCCTCCCTCCCACCCCTTCCCAGTTCCCCGTTCTGGTTTTGCCAAATACTGTTTCACTGAGTCTTTCCAGAACCAGGGACCACTCCTGCTTTCTTCTTGTATCTCATTTGATGTGTGGATTATGTTTTGGGTATTCCAGTTTTCTAGGTTAATAACCACTTATTAGTGAGTGCATACCATGATTCACCTTTTGAGTCTGGGTTACCTCACTTAGTATGATGTTCTCTAGCTCCATCCATTTGCCTAAGAATTTCATGAATTCATTGTTTCTAATGGCTGAATAGTACTCCATTGTGTAGATATACCACATTTTTTGTATCCACTCTTCTGTTGAGGGATACCTGGGTTCTTTCCAGCATCTGGCAATTATAAATAGGGCTGCTATGAACATAGTAGAGCATGTATCCTTATTACATGGTGGGGAATCCTCTGGGTATATGCCCAGGAGTGGTATAGCAGGATCTTCTGGAAGTGAGGTGCCCAGTTTTCGGAGGAACCGCCAGACTGCTTTCCAGAGTGGTTGTACCAATTTGCAACCCCACCAGCAGTGGAGGAGTGTTCCTCTTTCTCCGCACCCTCTCCAACACCTGCTGTCTCCTGAATTTTTAATCTTAGCCATTCTGACTGGTGTAAGATGAAATCTTAGGGTTGTTTTGATTTGCATTTCCCTAATGACTAATGAAGTGGAGCATTTTTTAAGATGCTTCTCCGCCATCCGAAGTTCTTCAGGTGAGAATTCTTTGTTTAACTCTGTACCCCATTTTTTAATAGGGTTGTTCGGTTTTCTGGAGTCTAACTTCTTGAGTTCTTTATATATATTGGATATTAGCCCTCTATCTGATGTAGGATTGGTGAAGATCTTTTCCCAATTTGTTGGTTGCCGATCTGTCCTCTTGACGGTGTCCTTTGCCTTACAGAAACTCTGTAACCTTATGAGGTCCCATTTGTCAATTCTTGCTCTTAGAGCATACGCTATTGGTGTTCTGTTCAGAAACTTTCTCCCTGTACCGATGTCCTCAAGGGTCTTCCCCAGTTTTTTTTCTATTAGCTTCAGAGTGTCTGGCTTTATGTGGAGGTCCTTGATCCATTTGGATTTGAGCTTAGTACAAGGAGACAAGGATGGATCAATTCGCATTCTTCTGCATGCTGACCTCCAGTTGAACCAGCACCATTTGTTGAAAAGGCTATCTTTTTTCCATTGGATGTTTTCAGCCTCTTTGTCGAGGATCAAGTGGCCATAGGTGTGTGGGTTCATTTCTGGATCTTCAATCCTGTTCCATTGATCCTCCTGCCTGTCACTGTACCAATACCATGCAGTTTTTAACACTATTGCTCTGTAGTATTGCTTGAGGTCAGGGATACTGATTCCCCCAGATTTTCTTTTGTTGCTGAGAATAGTTTTAGCTATCCTGGGTTTTTTGTTGTTCCAGATGAATTTGATAATTGCTCTTTCTAACTCTGTGAAGAATTGAGTTGGGATTTTGATGGGTATTGCATTGAATCTGTATAGTGCTTTAGGCAAAATGGCCATTTTAACTATATTGATTCTACCGATCCATGAGCATGGGAGGTTTTCCCATTTTTTGAGGTCTTCTTCCATTTCCTTCTTCAGAGTCTTGAAGTTCTTGCCATACAGATCTTTCGCATGTTTGGTAAGAGTCACCCCAAGATACTTTATACTGTTTGTGGCTATTGTGAAGGGGGTCATTTCCCTAATTTCTTTCTCAGCCTGCTTATCCTTTGAGTATAGGAAGGCCACTGATTTGCTTGAGTTGATTTTGTAACCTGCCACTTTGCTGAAGTTGTTTATCAGCTGTAGGAGCTCTCTAGTGGAGTTCTTTGGGTCACTTAGGTAGACGATCATGTCGTCTGCAAATAATGATAGTTTGACTTCCTCCTTTCCAATTTGTATCCCTTTGACCTCCTTATGTTGTCGAATTGCCCGAGCTAGTACCTCAAGTACAATATTGAAAAGATAAGGAGAAAGGGGGCAGCCTTGTCTGGTCCCTGATTTCAGTGGGATTGCTTCAAGTTTCTCTCCGTTTAGTTTGATGCTGGCTACCGGTTTGCTGTATATTGCTTTTACTATGTTTAGGTATGGGCCTTGAATTCCTGTTCTCTCCAAGACTTTAAGCATGAAAGGATGCTGAATTTTGTCAAATGCTTTTTCAGCATCCAATGAAATGACCATGTGGTTTTGTTCTTTGAGTTTGTTTATGTAGTGGATTGTATTGATGGATTTCCGTATATTGAACCAACCCTGCATTCCCGGGATAAAGCCTACTTGATCATGGTGGATGATCGTTTTGATGTGTTCTTGGATTCGGTTGGCAAGAATTTTATTGAGTATTTTTGCATCGATGTTCATAAGGGAAATTGGTCTGAAGTTCTCTTTCTTTGTTGGATCTTTGTGTGGCTTTGGTATCAGCGTAATTGTGGCTTCGTAGAAGGAATTGGGTAGTGTTCCTTCTGTTTCTATTTTGTGGAATAGTTTGAAGAGTATTGGTGTTAACTCTTCTTTGAAGGTCTGGTAGAATTCTGCACTGAAACCATCTGGTCCTGTGCTTTTTTTGGTTGGAAGACTTTCTATGACTCCTTCTATTTCTTTAGGCTTTATGGGACTGTTTAGATGGTCTAGTTGGTCCTGATTTAATTTTGGTATTTGGTATCTGTCAAGGAAATTGTCCATTTCCTCCAGATTCTCCAGTTGTGTTGAGTATAGGCTCTTGTAGTAGGATCTGATGATTTTTTGGATTTCCTCAGTTTCCGTTGTTATATCTCCCTTTTCATTTCTAAGTTTGTTAATTTGGATACTTTCTCTGTGCCCTTTGGTCATTCTGGCTAAGGGTTTATCTATCTTGTTGATTTTCTCAAAGAACCAGCTCCTGGTATTGTTGATTTTTTGTATGGTTCTCTTTGTTTCTACTTGATTGATTTCGGCCCTGAGTTTGATGATTTCCTGCCTTCTACTCCTCCTGGGCGAAATAGCTTCTTTTTGTTCCAGGGCTTTCAGGTGTGTCATTAAGCTGGTAATGTATGCTCTCTCCATTTTCTTTTTGGAGGCACTCAGGGAGGGCTATGAGTTTTCCTCTTAGCACTGCTTTCATTGTGTCCCATAGATTTGGGTATGTTGTGTTTTCATTTTCATTGTGTTCTAAAAAGACTTTAATTTCTTTCTTTATTTCTTCCTTGACCAAGGTATCATTGAGTAGAGTATTGTTCAGTTTCCACGTGTATGTGGGCTTTCTGTTGTTTCTGTTGCTATTGAAGACCACTTTTACTCCATAGTGATCAGATAGGAGGCATGGGATTAGTTCGATCTTCTTATATTTGTTGAGGTCTGTCTTGTGACCAATTATATGGTCGATTTTGGAGAAGGTACCATGAGGTGCTGAGAAAAAGGTATATTCTTTTGTTTTAGGATAGAATGTTCTATATATATCTGTTAAATCTAATTGGTCCAAAGCTTCAATTAGTTTCATTGTGTCCCTGTTTAGTTTCTGTTTTCCTGATCGGTCCATTGAGGAAAGTGCAGTGTTGAAGTCACCCACAATTATTGTGTTAGGTGCAATGTGTGCTTTTAGTTTTAATAAAGTTTCTTTTACAAAAGAGGGTGCCCTTACATTTGGGGCATAGATGTTCAGGATTGTCAGTTCTTCTTTTTGTATTTTTCCTTTGACCAGCAAGAAGTGACCCTCAGGGTCTCTTTTGATGACTTTGGGTTGAAAGTCAATTTTATCTGATATTAAAATGGCTACTCCAGCTTGTTTCCTGAGACCATTTGCTTGTAAAATTGTCTTCCAGCCTTTTACTCTAAGGTAGTGTTTGTCTTTGACCCTGAGGTGTGTTTCCTGTAAGCAGCAAAATGTAGGGTCCTGTTTACGTATCCATTCAGTTAGTCTGTGTCTTTTTATTGGGGCATTAAGTCCATTGATGTTAAGAGATATTAAGGAATAGTGATTGTTACTTCCTATCATTTTTGACGTTATTTTTTAAATTTGAATGCTTAACTTCTTTTGGGTTTGATGAAAGGTTACTATCTTGCTTTTTCCAGGGTGAAGTTTCCCTCCTTGTATTGGTGTTGTCCTCCTATTATCCTTTTTAGGGCCGGGTTTGTGGATAGATATTGGGTAAACTTGGTTTTGTCATGAAATATCTTAGTTTCTCCATCTATGGTGATTGAGAGTTTTGCTGGATATAGTAGTTTTGGTTGGCATTTGTGTTCTCTTAGAGTCTGCATGAGATCTGCCCAGGACCTTCTAGCCTTCATAGTCTCAGGTGAAAAGTCTGCTGTGATTCTGATAGGTCTTCCTTTATATGTTACTTGGCCTTTTTCTCTTACTGCCTTTAGTATTCTTTCTTTGTTTAGAACATTTGGTGTTTTGATTATTATGTGACGGGAAGTATTTCTGTTCTGGTCCAGTCTGTTTGGAGTTCTGTAGGCTTCTTGTATATTCATGGGCATCTCTCTCTTTAGGTTAGGGAAGTTTTCTTCCATAATTTTATTGAAGATATTTGCTGGCCCTTTAAGTTGTAAATCTTCACTCTCCTCTATGCCTATAATCCTTAGGTTTGGTCTTCTCATTGTGTCCTGGATTTCCTGGATATTTTGGGTTACAAGCTTTTTGCATTTTGCATTTTCTTTAACTGTTGAGTCCATGGTTTCTATGGAATCTTCAGCATCTGAGATTCTTTCTTCTATCTCTTGTATTCTGTTGTTGATATTTGTATCTCTGTCCCCTGATTTCTTCCCAAGGCTTTCTATCTCCAAAGTTGTCTCCCTTTGAGTTTTCTTAGTTGTTTCTACTTCTGATTTTAGATCCTGGATGGTTTTGCTTAGCTCCTTCACTTGCATGTTTGTGTTTTCCTGTAATTCTTTAAGAGATTTTTGTGTTCTCTCTTTCATGAGCTCAGCCTGTTGACCAAAGTTCTCCTGTATTTCTTTAAGAGATTTTTGTGTTTCGTCTTTCATGACCTCAGCCTGTTGAGCAAAGTTCTCCTGTATTTCTTTAAGTGTTTTTTGCATTTCCTCCTTGTTGGCTTTTGTATTCTCCTGGATTTCTTTCAATGATTTTTGTGTTTCCCTTGCAAGGGCTTCTACCTTTTGATCCATTGTCTCCTGAATTTCTTTATGTATGACCTTCATGTGTTCCTGTACCAGCATCATGACCAGTGATTTTAAATCCAAATCTTGTTTTACTGGTGTGATGGGGTATCCAGGACATGTTGGTAGAGGAGAATTGGGTTCAGATGTTGCCATATTGCCTTGATTTCTGTTAGTGACGTTCCTGCGTTTGCCTTTTGCCATCTAGATCTCACTGGTGTTAGTTTATCTTGTCAGTGCTGGACTCACCAGTGCAAGCTGCCCCTTCCCAGTTGGCCTCTGGTGCACAGCTTACCTCCTGCACTGCTTGTAGACAGTGTGCTGCTGCCCAGGCTGTTCAGATCCCAAAGCAGGCACCCGAAGGCTCCCGCTGGGGCCCGCTGGATTCACTGGAGCACACTGACTTCTCCCAGCTGGCCGCCCGGAAGCCCAGCTAGCCACTTGCAGGACGTGGAGATGTAATGCTGCCGCCCAGACTGATCTGGATCCGGAAGCGGAGAGAGTAGAGCTAAGGGCTTCTGCCTGAGGCCTTGCCCCAGATTGTGTCTGTGGAGCAGATGGAGCCCGTGTGCACTCCCAGGGAGTGCCGATGGTGTATGCTACTGTGACCTCCCCTGAGTTCCGCTCACTCCGCTGGGCAGCCGATCTGCCAACCGGGCTATCGCACACAAGGTTAGCCTGGCCGCCCAGTCCCTGAGTCCAGGCAAAAGCCTGGGAGGCCAAGGTCCGAGCAAAGTTCCCCTACGGCTTTGACTGTTAATTGGGTTTGCCAGGTGACTAGGATGGAGGGCGTGTGCGCCCGCGCTCCCTGAAAGCGCCGGGAGAGTCTGCTTTGCTAACAATCACCTGGGCGGGTTGACTCACAGATGGCCCACCAAGCCGCCCAGTTCTTGGGGTCAGTCCTGTGCCTTTTGGGGCCTGGACCCCCGCTTTGTTAGCCTTAGGCTATGCCTGTTACAGGTCTGCCCGCCTGAGCTCTCTGTCGTCCTGCAGGCAAAATGGCGGCGGCGCGCTCGCAGGCCTGGGCAAAAAACCTCCTGGTTGGGTTGGCACCCCGATGGCCCCCCGACCCGCCCAGGGCCTGGGTGCAGGCCAACGCCCGTCGGGCTCAGACCACCGCGGTGTTGGCCTCGGATTATGTTTGTGTACCTCAGTCTGTCCGATTCCTGGAGTACGGAACCAAGATGGATGCTCCTCTCCTGACTGGTGGGAGGCCGAGTTCTGAAGTGGCCTCCGTGCAGGAAAGGCGCCGCACAACTGCAGCTGCTTGCTGTCCGGCTGGTCAGCGAAGGTCAGTGGTCGTGGACGCAGGGCCTAACTGGTCCCTGTGACGCCTTGGTTCCACTGCTGATGGCCCTTCAGCTGGAGCAGCCACTGCTGCCGCTGCTGCCGCCGCCGCCGCCGCCTAGTGATCTCTCTCTAAGTTTTGAACTTGTCTGAAAACTCTCCTTCATAGTGACATTACTTACCTACTGAGTCATAAGGCTGTTTGATCGAACCTAGTTTCTGTGACTCAATGCTCTCCATTTTTGTTTTTGTTTTTTGGTTTAATAAAAAAGCTCTTCTCCCCTTCTCCAATTACGTACCCGATGCACCCTTAAAAAATATACATGGTGTATATTCCTATTTCTGTTCTTGTTCACAGCATTATCTCTGGAGCCATTTTTCCTCTATTATTGCTTTGTGTTTCTTTCATGGTCTGCTGAAGTGTTACCTATTCCTTAACTCTTCCCTGTTATTTTTTACTGGAATTGTGGTATTTTTTTCTTGGTACTCTCCAATCAATATGGGTTTTTGTTACAGTTTAACAAGTGCATTGTTCATTTTGAATTAAAAGTTATGGAAAAGCTACTAATTCATACCACTTTCTCTACTTTCTTGGACAATATATAGAACTCTCATTTTTTAGCCTCACACAAACAGCATCAATAGTCCTCCCAGCAGTCCTTGCAAATAGGAATATGGTAGGACTAAATTCTGGTTATTGGTACATAAGCAGAATTTTCATATGAATTAAAGATGGTTCTTTCTTTTCATCTCTGCCCAATGACATATGGCTTGTTCTCTTCAGAATGGGACTTGAATTGTGACTGCACTCTGTGTAAAAGACAGGAAAAGAAAAGAGTCGAGGTGCCTGATTGCTTTAGAACTAGCTGACCAATTCCACTTTATTCTGACTTCCCCTAGTATTTCCTTTTTTTCCTCCCAGCAGTCCTTGCAAATAGGAATAGGGAAAACTTGCTGTGTATTTGGAGGTCATGGGCTCTATCATTCAGTCAATTTTATTCTAGTTGATGTAACTGCAGGTTCTTTTTCTACCAATACATACACTCTTCTCCTTGCAATGGCTTGAGCTATTTAGGAGAAGTGCTGAGTTACCTGCTGACTAAACATATGTTAAATGATTAGCACTTCTTTGATTTTAGACAGGTGTGTACATAGATGTGTGCATGTATGTGTGTGCACTTGTGGCATTGTGTAGTAGTTTCCCCCCAGATTGAAACAATGCATTTTATAAGAAAGCTCCTTTAGACAGAAGGTAAACTCAAAATAGCTTCAGGAAGTCCCCCAAACTGACCAGATTCACTGGGCTCCTCCTTCTCATGAGTAAACCATAAAGATGGCTGAAAGTCATTCTCAGACAAACCAAGGGGCAAAGAGGAATCTCAGAAGTGCTAAGTTCAAAGAAGACTCTGGGACCAGATCTGCTGTCAGAAACCTCCTGAGCTGCCTGGACGAGGCTTAGAAAAACTGAGCTAAGGACACTCACTCTCCAACCTGTAAAGCTGCCTGCAGGCTGTGCACTGTTCTCTAGCATCTGTGAACTATTACCCATGCTGGGGTTGGCTTAGGTGTTGCAGCTGTCTTTGAGTTATTTAAGTAAACCCTCACCAAGATCTCTGTAAATAACCCCAATAAAATTTATTGGTTCATCAAGTTGGAATTTGGTGGTATCTGTACTTTGGTATCCCCAGGAAAAGTCTTGTCACAAAGCATGTAGGATATATGAGCCATAGATGTATATGGATGTTGGATGCTGTTACCCAGGATGACTCCTCCTTATAGGGTTTTTTTCTGTTTGCTTTGAGATAGTGAGCTGGGCTCACTTGTTTGGCAAGGTTGGGTAGCCAGTAGGCCTTGGGGAGCTGCCTGTCTTTGCTTCTAAAACACTGAAATTGTAAGCAACTGCCATCCTGCCTATGCATAGTACATGTGTTCCAGGGACTGAATGCAGGTTCTTATACTTAAATTGCAAGAACTTTACCAGTTGAATATCTTCCATGCCAGAGACTCATGCCTTTATTTAACAAACACATTACTTTATATTAGACACTATGTTGGGTAAGAAAAATTGACATGCTACCTGTTCTGATATCACACAAAATCTCATAGAGGGACAGATTCAGTGATTTAGTGTAGGCAAATGATTTCAATATTAGTTGGCTATTGTTTTTCCATTAAGAAGACTTACCTTGATTCTATCACTTCGTATTGTATTAGTCTTTCTTACAAGGACAGGTACCACTGGATTTATGGCCTAACCAGATTACCTAGGATGGTGCATCTTTGTCTCAAGATCTTTAAATCTGTAAAGTACTTTTCCTCCCCATTGTAAGGTGACTTTATAAATTCCTGGAATATGTAACATATCATTTGGCCTATCCATAACAAGAACCTACAGTGTTTCAGGACTCCAAATAGCCATCATACATTTGTCTGCAAGCTTAGTTTGCTATGACTTTTCCTCTAATCTGGCATTGAGGTTTCTGGATGGCAGCCATGAAGTCTAATCTTGCTTTCATCATCTTCTATAGGGGGATGCCGATGGGGGCAAGGACATTTGTTACATGTCCTTCAGGGAGACGTCTTTATCTAGCAGATGGCTTAATGCTTATGTGTGAGGTCTAAGACCAGGTGTGCCTTTCAAGGAAACTTACTTATACTAGGAGAGACTTGTAAGTTTTGCCTGACCTATGTCCAGTTTATATAACCACCCTGGAGGAGAACTCTGATTGAAGGAGTAATTGACTTCAGTGTTCAAGATCTAGAGGCACTAGCATAAAAGAACTAATGAAACAACAGAAACTGTCTGTGACTCCTAGATACAAGAGAGTCAAGAGATGCTCATGAGGGCCAGTGAGGTGTCCAGAGGCAGCATCGTTTGCACCAGTTGATAGGAACCGAGGGGGAATAGGAAAATGAGAATATGTGCCTGGAGGACTGCATGTTTAAGATTATGAGAATAATAAAATAAATACTAAATAAACCATTTTCTGTCCTTATTTACCTAATAATATTATGTGTAAACCTCAAATATTTATAATAAATTTTATTTAAAAGTAAGCAAACAATAAAAGGGTCTATGGATTTATTCTGGAACCATTTGTAATGGTATTATTTAAAATTGGCTAATTTTAAAGAAGAATATGTACATGGGAAAACCCACTTAAAGGCCTTTAATATTGGTCACTGTTATTATTATTTTTTTCTTGATTTTTGTGGATAGTAACTGAAAAGTTTATGTCCTCAGTAGGATGAGAAACAAGCTTGTTACCTCAGATAAGCAAACACAAAGGGAAGGCATGCTTTAGCTAGACCAAAGGTGATGTGGTGTTCTTGGGTTTTAAACAACTTATATTAGGTGCAAACAGAACAGCAATGTTAAAGAAATCTATGACAATCCCTAATACTAAATCCATAATATCTAGACTTTGCAGATTTCAAAATGTTGACTCTTGATTTTTTATATTATTTAAAATATATTTTTAATTTAAGAATTTCAAACACTATATTCTGAACATATTCACCCCCCACTCCCTTAACTTCTGTCAGATCTACCCTTCCTTTCTTGCCCAGACAACTTGATGAACTTAATGCTCACTATACTGGGTTTTAATTTACTTTGGGGGCTGAGCTATGAAGACAATAATTGTGTTGGAGGTAATGACATAATTAATTGTCCTTTAGTTATTGATTTGTTCCAGACATTCCACTTTTGATTTCAGACAGGAATTAAAAAAAATACATGATTATTTGTGTTTCTAAAGGAACAATGAATGGAGATAATCACCATTGATGTTTTCCTTGCATTTTGAGAGAACAAGATGACGTTCCTGTGGTTTTTCAGTGTCTGTTCTCTTCACTATTTAAGCCAGACTGAAAAACATCTGTTTTGATGCTTTAATTCGTCTCATTATGATTTCTTACCACTAGCAAATAACTATTTACTTCACATTATATCCACCCAAGCAGGCAGTTGCTTTTAGATGTGGTACATTTTTTCATTTCCCAGGCCCTAATAAAGATTGACATTTTGGTAAGTACACAGGTTTTGAATAAGGCAGGTCGCATGTATATTTTAATCCCAGGCTAAGTACTTTGTATAACTTGGCTAATAATTTCTACCTGGTAGGGATGTCATGAGAATGAAGTGAGACCAAGGACATAAAAGGACCCTGCCCACAGCTCCTGCTTTGTCATTCAGATCCCTTCATCTCCCTCTCCCTAAGCCTGATGGGTAGCACTCTTAGATTGGCTTTGACAGTGGAAAGAATATCTTTTTTTTTTTCTCTATAGAAATGAGATCTTGACTAATTTTCACTAAAACTCGTGAATCAACTTAATGTAATCACCATTATTTTAATTTATGTGTGGTTCTGGGAATCAAACCTAGGGCTTTGTGTATGCTAGGTAAGTGCTCTACCACTGAGCTGAATCCTGAGTCCTGGAAATGTATTCTTTGTTTCCTTCCTTCCTTCCTTCCTTCCTTCCTTCCTTCCTTCCTTCCTTCCTTCCTTCCTTCCTTCCTTCCTTCCTTCCTTCCTTTCTTCCTTAATTGTGTGTGTGTGCATGCATATTTGTGTTCAAGAAAAGTGTTCTTGGAATAGAGGGCATCTAATCACCTGAAGTTCAAGGTATTTGTGAGAAGCCTATCATGGGTTCTGGGAAACAAGATTGAGTCTTCACAGTTCCTTACCACTGAGTTGTCATTGTTCTAGCCCAGAAAATGCAATTCTTTAAGAAACGTTTATTATTAAATGTCAAGAATAAATTTTTTATAGGTTCCCAAGGAACTCTACCAGCTCTTTTCAAAAACACAAATAATATTTTCTCACTCCTAAGGATGATGAAGATTGGTGAAACCTTCATCCCAGTGTTTATCCTACAGGTAAAAGTATCTAGGAAAATGACTATTTCATTAAGTTCACAAAATTATTTCCTTAGAAAAATCTGTCTCTTGGAAAATTGCACATATTTCCATGAACACAATACATGGTGCTGCTTATTATTTCAGAGAAAGATCAGAATGGGTGGAAACTAATTAAGGAAAAGTCTTTCAAATCATAAACACCCGCACATACCCAACAAGTATACAAAAGAAAGAAAATGAAAGCACAGTACCTAATTAAAACACATACTATCTAATTATGCCCTTAACAGTACATAATTAAAACATGCATACATTTAGTAGGCTATTTTTTCACAGTGTAATGTGTTTCCAATGGTAAGTAAATAAAAAACTTTTTTAATTTGCATTCTTTTACCCTAGAAACTTCACCAAGACTGAAAGTCTTTTATAACATGCAGTTCAATAGGATTTCAGAGCTATAGCCTTTTTTTTTTTTTTTTTTTTTTGCAAAGGCGCCTGGAAGCTTGGACTCCCTGTACATTTGTTTATGGCATGCATAGAGCTCTTTGGCTCTATGCTGCAAACTGAATGTCACTGATTTAATGATGCCACCAACTCCTACAGGCCTCCTTGTGAAGCCTGGACTTCTGCATATGTGGCCAGTGAATATTTAGTTGGGTGTCCCAGAATGCCCCGGGAGGGGGCTGGTGTCTAGGTGAGCACCTCTGAAAGCTCCGGAGTTCCTCCACTGTGGGGATGGGGGTGTGCAGTCAGAGACATACAGCTTTGGCTTATCAACCTGCTTCAGCCAAAACATTTGAGCTGCCAGCTGTTTGATTTCCTGTGCTTCCTTGGAAGGCTTTGTTTGAAGAAAGATTTTAACCTCTACAGAGAAAGTAGAGGTTAAAATGTTAAACTGTTTTAAGCACAAGACTTTGACCTTTGATATAATCATTTTCCAGCAGGCTAGGAAATTGTAAGATTTGTAGACTGACAGTCCATATGCGTTCTAATGAGATGAATAGTCATGAATATTTTAGCCAATATTAATAATAATTTCAGATAAATTCAATCTCCTGAACAGATTGGTACACATCTATTTAAAAGAGGGCATTCTGTCATTAAGGCAATATACTACTATTACACAGAGAACATTCACAGTTCTCAATACTTGAATATATTTTGAGTACTAATACTTGGTTCTCATTGGTTTAGAATAGTCTGAATACCATCTTATTGTTAATGACACTGAATTACTAGAGAGAACAGACTGACGTCCTGGCCTCGTGTCTACATCTTGAGGTTATTTGTTTTCTTACTGTGGCATTTTTTAATTTTTTCATTACCCTCTACATTTCCTGCAAACTGTAGCCTAACTCTAAAGGTCTATTTAGACTTAGTCATTCCAGCCAGAAATTTTACAGGCTACTATATCACTTCGATGGATAAAATGCCATGCTCAGTTGCCCATCTCTCATGCTCGTAGGGAGGTAATGATGGGGTCTCTTTATGGAAAGGTGAATATTTCTTTGTGCAGTTGGCTGTAGATGTGAAGGTGGAAAAAGCATCACTGATCAGCTGGTCCCATCAGCCTTTCCTCAGATGGGTTTTACCATCCAGCGAAAACCCTTGTCTGAAGTAGTTTTAAAAATCTACATTAGAGAACTATCATTGTGTCTATACTTTTATACAGTTGCCTGCTGGAAAAAGTTTCAATAATCAACTGGTTGTAAATTATGGTTCATTTTAAAAATGGAGGCAAATGCTTCCCACTTTTCTTTTAACTACTAATTTTATTTTTTTATTTTTTCGATATATTCTTTATTTACATTTCAAATGATTTCCTCTTTCCTGGATCCCCCTCCCTGAACGTCCCATAAGCCCTCTTCCTTCCCCCTGTTTCCCAATCCACTCCTTCCCACTTCCCTGTCCTGGTATTCCTCTACACTGTTGCACTGAGCATTTCTAGGACCAGGGGACTCTCCTTTCTTCTTCTTGGGCTTTATTTGATATGTGAATTGTGTCTTAGGTATTCTAAGCTTCTAGGCTAATATCTACTTATCAGTGAGTACATACCACGAGTGTTCTTTTGTGATGGGGTTACCTCACTTAGGATGATATTCCCCAGTTCCATCCATTTGTTTAAGAATATCAAGAATCCATTGTTTTTAATGGCTGAAGAGTACTTCATTGTGTATATATACCACATTTTCTGTATCCATTCCTCTGCTGAGGGACATCTGGGTTCTTTCCAGCTTCTATCTATTATAAATAGGGCTGCTATGAACATAGTGGAACATGTACCTTTATTACATGCTGGGGAATCCTCTGGGTATATGCCCAGGAGTGGTATAGCTGGTTCCTCCAGAAGTATCATTCCCAGTTTTCTGAGGAACTGTCAGACTGATTACCAGAGTGGTTGTTCTATCTTGCAACCTCACCAGCAATGGAGGAGTGTTCTTCTTTCTCCACATCCTCTCCAGCACCTGTTTTCTCCTGAATTTTTGACCTTAGTCATTCTGCCTGGTGTGAGGTGAAATCTCAGTGTTGTTTTGATTTGCATTTCTCTGATGACTAAGGATGTTGAACATTTCTTTATGTGCTTCTCTGCCATTCAATATTCCTCAGGTCAAAATTATTTGTTTAGCTCTGTATCCCATTTTTAATGGGGTTATTTGGCTCTCTGGAGTCTACCTTCTTGAGTTCCTTGTATATCTTTGTATATCAGATGTAGGGTTGGTAAAGATCTTTTCCCAATTTGTTGGTTGCCATTTTGTTCTTTTGACAATGTCCTTTGCCTCACAGAAACTCAGCAATTTTATGAGGTCCCATCTGTTAATTCTGATCTTAGAACATAAGTTATTGGTGTTTTGTTCATGAAATTTTCCCCTGTGCCCATGTCCTCAAGGGTCTTCCTCAGTTTCTTTTCTATTAGTTTCAGTGTGTCTGGTTTTATGTGGAGGTCATTGATCCACTTGGACCTGAGCTTAGTACAAGGAGTTAAGAATGGATCAATTTGCATTTTTTTTCATGCTGACCTCCAGTTGAACCAGCACCATTTGTTGAAAAGGCTATCATTTTTCCATTGGATGGTTGTAGCTCCTTTGTCAAAGACCAAGTGACCATAGGTGTGTGGATTTATTTCTGGGTTTTCAATTCTATTCCATTGATCTACCTGCCTGTCACTGTACCAATACCATGCAGTTTTTAACACAATTGCTCTGTAGTACTGCTTGAGGTTGGGGATACTGATTCCCCCAGAAGTTCTTTTACTGTTGAGAATAGTTTTAGCTTTCCTGGGTTTTTTGTTATTCCAGATGAATTTGAGAATTGCTCTTTCTAACTCTATGAAGAACTGAAATGGGATTTTGATGGGGATTGCATTGAATCTGTAGATTGCTTTTGGCAAGATGACCATTTTTACTATATTAATCCCGCCAATCCAAGAGCATGAAAGATTTTTCCATATTCTGAGATCTTCTTGGATTTCTTTATTCAAAGACTTGAAGTTCCTGTTATATAGATCTTTCACTTGTCTGGTTAGAGTCACACCAAGATACTTTATATTGTTTATGGCTATTGTGAAGGGTGTCATTTCCCTAATTTCTTTCTCAGTCTGCTTATCCTTTGAATATAGAAAGGCTACTGATTTGCTTGAGTTAATTTTATATCCAGCCACATTGCTGAAGTTGCTTATCAGCTGTAGGAGTTCTCTGGTGGAGTTTTTTTTTTTTTTTTTTGTGCTGCTTAAGTATACTATCATATCATCTGCAAATAGTGATAATTTGACTTCTTCCTTTCCAATTTGTATCCCTTTGACCTCCTTAGGTTGTCTAATTGCTCTAGTTAGAACTTTAAGTAATATATTGAATAAATATGGAGAGGGGGGCAGCCTTGTCTAGTCCCTGATTTTAGTGGGCTTTGCTTCAAGTTTTTCTCCATTTAGTTTGATGTTGGCTACTGGTTTTCTGTATATTGCTTTTATTATGTTTAGGTATGAGCCTTGAATTCTTGTTCTTTTCAAGACCTTTAACAAGGATGAATTTTGTCAAATGCTTTTTCAGCATCTAATGAAATGACCATGTGGTTTTTTTCTTTGAGTTTATGTAGTGGTTTATGTTGACAGATTTCCGTATACGTAATCATCCCTCCTTCCCTGGGATGAAGCCTACTTGATCATGGTGAATGATCATTTTGATGTGCTCTTGGATTTGGTTGGCAAGAATTTTATTGAATATTTTTGTATTGATATTCATAAGGGAAATTGGTCTAAGGTTCTCTTTTTTTTGTTGGATCTTTGTGTGGTTTTGGTATCATCGAAATTGTGGCTTCATAGAACAAGTTGGGTAATGCTCCTTCTGTTTCTATTTTGTGGAATAATTTGAAGAGTATTGGTATTAGGTCTCCTTTGAAGGTCTGATAGAATTCTGCACTAAAACCATCTGGTCCTGTTTTTTTTTTTTTTTTTTTTTGTCAGGGGTGGGGGGGAGACTGTCAATAACCACTTCCATTTCTTTAGGGGTTATGGGACCATTTAGATGGTCTGTCTGATCCTGATTAAAGTTTGGTAATTGTTAACTGTCTAGGAAATTGTTCATTTCATCCAGATTTTCCAGTTATGTTGAATATAGGCTTTTGTAGTAGAATCTGCTAATTTTTTTTAATTTCCTCAGTTTCTGTTGTTATTTCTCCCTTTTCATTTCTAATTTTGTTAATTTGGGTACTGTCTCTGTGCCCTCTGGTTAGTCTGGCTAAAGGTTTATCTATCTTGTTGATTTTTCTCAATGAACAAGCTCCTGGTTTTGTTGATTCTTTGTATAGTTCTTTTTGTTTCAACTCTGTTGATTTCAGCCCTAAGTTTGATGATTTCCTTCCTTCTACTCCTCTTGGGTGTATTAGCTGTTTTCTGCTCTAAAGCTTTCAGGTGAGCTGTTAAGCTGCCAGTGTATGCTCTCTCCAGCTTCTTTTTGTAGGCACTCAGAGCTATGAGTTTTCCTTTTAGCACTGCTTTCATTGTGTCTCATAAATTTGGGTATGTTATGCCTTCATTTTCATTAAATTCTAAAAAGGTTTTGATTTCTTTCCTTATTTCTTCCTTGACTAAGGTATCATTGAGTAGAGCATTGTTCAGCTTCCATGTGTATGTGGGCTTTCTGTTGTTTTTGTTGCTATTGAAGACCACCCTTTCTCCATAGTGATCTGATAGGAGGCATGGAATTAGTTTGATTGTCTTATATCTGTTGATGTCTGTTTTGTGGCCAATTATATGGTCAATTTTGGAGAAGTTACCATGAGGTGCTGAGAAGAAGGTATATTGATTTAGGATGAATTGTTCTATAGTATCTATTAAATTCATTTTGTCCAAAACTTCTATTAGTTTCACTTTGTCTCTGTTTAGTTTGTGTTTCCCTGATCTGTCCATTGAGGTGAGTGGAGAGTTGAAGTCACCCACAGTTATTGTGTTGGGTGCAATGTGTACTTTACACTTTAGAAAAATTTCCTTTAATAATGAGGGTGCCCTTGTATTTGGGGCATAGATGTTCAAAATTGAGACTTATTCCTTGTAGATTTTTCCTTTGATGTGCATGAAGTGTCCTTCTGTGACTTTTTTGATGACTTTTGGTTGAGATTCTATTTTATTGGATATTAGAATGGCTACTCCAGCTTGTTTCCTAGGACCATTTGTTTGGAAAACTGTTTTCTAGCCTTTTATTCTGAGGTAGTGTTTGTCTTTGACACTGAGATGTGTTTCCTGTATGCAGCCAAATGTTGGGTCTTGTTTACAAATCTAGTCTGTTAGTCTATGTCTTTTTATTTGAGAATTGAGTCCATTGATGTTAAGAGATATTAAGGAATAGTGATTGTTGCTTCCTGCTATTTTTGACATAATTTTTATGTTTGTGTGGTTATCTTCTTTTGGGTTTGTTGAAAGAAGATTAATTTCTTGCTTTTTCTAGTGTGTAGTTTCTCTCCTTTTGTTGGTGTTTTCCATTCATTATCCTTTGAAGGGCTGGGTTTGTGGAAAGATACTATGTAATTTTGATTTTGTCATGAAAAACCCTTGGTTTCTTTATCTATGGTAATTGAGAGATTTGCTGTATATAGCAGTCTGGTTTGGCATTTGTGTTCCTTTAGGGTCTGCATGACATTTGCCCAGATTCTTCTGGCTTTCATAGTCTCTAGTGAGATGTCCCGTGTAATTCTGATAGGTCTACCTTTATATGTTACTTGACCTTTT
Source organism: Apodemus sylvaticus (assembly GCF_947179515.1). Lineage (NCBI taxonomy): Eukaryota > Metazoa > Chordata > Mammalia > Rodentia > Muridae > Apodemus > Apodemus sylvaticus. Next base: position 106,830,357 of record NC_067477.1, on the reverse strand, counting down.
CCCCTTTCTGATTTTAATATCCTTTCTTTGTTTAGTACATTTGGTGTTTTAATTATTATGTGATGGGATGAATTTCTTTTTTGGTCAAATCTATTTGGAGTTCTGTAGGCTTCTTATATGTTCACGGGCATCTCTTTCTTTAGGTTAGGGAAGTTTTCTTCTATAGTTTTGTTGAAGACATTTACTGACCCTTTAAGATGGAAATCTTCACTCTCTTCTATATTTATAATCTTTAGGTTTGGTCTTCTCATTTTTTCCTGGTTTCCTGGATGTTTTGGGTCAGGAGCTTTTTGCATTTTTCATTTTCTTTGACTGTTATATCAATGCTTTCTAAGGTATCTTCTGCATCTGAGATTTTCTCTTCTATCTCTTGTGTTCTGTTGTTGATGCTTGGATCCTTGGATCCTGACTTCTTTCCTAGGTTTTCTATGTCTCGACTTGTTTTCCTTTGTGATTTCATTATTGTTTCTACCTCCTTCTTTAGATCCTGGATGGTTTTGTTTAATTCTTTCACCTGTTTTGTTGTGTTTTCCCTTAGTTCCTCAAGGGCGTGGGGGCTGGAGAGATGGCTCAGCGATTAAGACCACTGACTGCTTTTCCAGAGGTCCTGAGTTCAATTCCCAGGAACCACATGGTGGCTCACAACCACCTATGATAAGATCGGATGCCCTCTTCTGGTGTGTCAAAATACAGCCACAGTAAATTTATATACTTATGTCCTTGAAGCCCTCCATGAAGCCCTCCATCAGCATCATGGCCTGTGATTTTTAAATCCAAATCTTGCTTTTCTGTTGTATTGGGGTATCCAGGACTTGCTGTTGTGGGAGAATTGGATTCGGATGGTGCCATATTGTCTTGATTACTGTTAACAACGTTCCTATATCTGCCTTTTGCCATCTGATTTATCTATGGTGTTAGTTTGTCCTGCTGCCACTGGCTGGTGCTTGCCCCTCCTGTGTGCCTGCAGGCCTATCTCAGCAAGCCTGGGTGACCTGCTTTCCCCTGGCACAAATTGCTGTGGTGCTACTGAGTTCCTGGGTGCAGGTAGAGTCCTGGTGGAGTGTGTCCCAAGTGAATCTGTACTTTGGTGATCCCTGCTACCAATCTGTTACACAGTCACAGGTGCAAAGATGGTGGCCAAGACTCTCTTGTAGTTGTATTTGGGTATGTAGCTCTGTGGCCCTGATCAACTGTGGATGCAGGCTGTGCTGACTGTCTCCTCAGTGCAGCTGGGTGTATAGGTGGCTTCCTGAGCCACTTGGAGATGGCGCTCTATGGCAGAAGATGCTCCCATTCTGGAGGTGGAACCTGGAAGGCTCCTGTCAGAGGCCTCCAGACAGGATCCTCTGATCTGCAGGGCTGGTCTCACCTGTGCAGGCTGCCTCCTACATGCTGGCTGCTGGGTCAACTACTAATTTTCAAAGTTAGAATCGTTGCTGCTTCCCATGTTAGCCAGTGGCTTTGTCCCGCTCTTCTCCCCTACTTCCATATTTCTTTTCTTACTTCACCTATCTCTCACCTCCCATTTCTTCTTTCCTATATTCTCATTCACATTTTTGCATAATTGCTTAAAGTACTGGAATATTCATGATCAGTTTTGAAAATATAGTTTTTCTTAGAATTATACTAAACAGAAAATAAAGAAGACACAATGAGATAGGGAGTCAAAGGAAGACAGAAAGCTTATGGGCTGGGGAAGTGGCTCTGTGGTCATAAATTAAAGAAGGTTTAATAAGAAATGGGAGATCTTCCGAAGTTGGAAAGACAAATTATGAAGTTATTACATGTCCTCCAAATTGCTCCCAGATCTTTGCTAGTATTTTGTGAGGAAACTCACAAATTGCTTCAAAATGTATATCAAGTACAAAGCATTGAAAAGACCTAAGATAGTTCTGAGGAAGTAAGTTGGAAGAATCTTGAAGAAGTTGTGCATTGCATTCAGGGGATATGAAGAGTTATTACAAAACTGCACTAACAATGCTCACACTTTATTGAAACAAGCAAACAAACAAACGAAGGCTGTTTGGCCAGTTATGCAAAGCAGTGTGAGACAGATTCACAGGAATAGTTGACTGATAGCATAAGTGTAGTGCAGAGCTGTGAAGGGAAAGAGCATTCTTCCTCATTGAATTAGTTGGTTAACATTTTACTTTGTTTGCAGTGGAGGAAAAAGAATCTTTGCCTTTATCTCACACATCACAGTCAGAGATCAATTGCAGTAGGGATCCAAGTCAGAAGCTATGATAGAGCCAGAAAATAATGGGAAAGTTCCTTTTAGAGACAGGCTTTAATGCTGCAGTTAAATCTCGATGCTTCTGAAATGTTTTGCACTTGGAAAAGCAGAACACAAAGACAAGAGGCCACAGGTTGCCCAACCAGAGGATCCATACCCCAAAACACAGTGATTTTTAAACAATCGAGAGAGAAAAATTGTCAACAACAATAGGAGGAGAAAACACAAATCCAAAGAATGATGGAGTGCTTGCCTAGGTAGGATGCAAGAGCCTCTGTGTTCAGTGCCCAGCATTACAAATACAAAACAATGAAAACCTCCAACCCTATGAATCTGAGAGTACAGCTTACCGGCAGAATATATGCACAATGTGAGCACATCCCAGGCTTCCATCCTCAAAAGCACAAAACAAAACAAACAACACCATCTAAACATTGGCTATATATTCTTTCAGGGTTTCCATATAGATTGATGACTTTTGCATGTTTTTTCTTTTCCAATCCTAGGTATATCTTCTCATCCTCTCCTTTTACTCTTCCCTTCCCCCTCCTCATTGATTGACCAAGATTTCTAAAATAATTTTTGAGAAAAAAATGTTGATAATCCTGGTAGCAGACAATCCTGATAGCAGATAATCCTTTCTCCTTCCAACAACAGAGGGAAAGATGTCAAAATTATATTTTTAAATTTAATGTCTTTCAATTGCATTTAAAATAGTGTTTCCTGAAGGCTAGTATTTATTATCTATTTTCTTAGCTACACTTACTAAGATGAGGTGGATTTCTTTTTATATTTTTGTAAGAGCTTTATTAAAATTAAAGCTTTCTGTAGCTATGAGGAATAGAAATCATATGATTGTGTGTTATTTTATGTTCCTATAATGAACCACATTGATTGTCAACTAGAATACCAACCTTGCATTTCTGGAATAAACTGAAAATGTTTTGTGTTGGCTATACCCAGCTTTGATATGAATGCTTGGAATCTGAACTCAGGTTCTCTTGCCCATTGCATCATCCCTCATTCCCTGATGGTTGCTACCGTTGCTTTTGTTGTTTTGAAGTAGACTTTGCACTTCTGGTTAAAACTTGATCATGTTCCAATGGCTGTGCTATGTATTTCTGGATTTAGCACATTTATAATTTGGTAAGGGTGTTTGTATATTACATTTATGATCTTGTTCTAGTTTTTATTTCTGTGACATCTTTTAGTGCTAGCAAATTAATATACCTTCTTCCTTTGTGTTAGGGAATAATAACTCATGTGGGATTGTTATTATTTGTTTCTCAAATATTTGATAGAATTTACTCAAGCTACATGGACCTGATTTTTTAGATAATCTTAAAGCTATGAAGTGAATTTATTTATCAGAAGAGCATTCAGGCTAGAGAGTCTATTGATTTTGGTCAAACACCTATGTGACTCATACCACAGAAAAGAAAAAGTTGAAAAAATAATGACCCCCAAAGTACAAAAGTTGAATCAACAATCTCAGAGATTATCAAGTAGGACAGACTCTTAGAAAACTATATTTAAATGGCTTTATATGTTAAGAATAATGAAAACAGTTTGAAACAGCTGTGAAAAATGACATCACATACTAAGAGGGTGATTTGAAGAGCTGTGGACTGCTCATCAGAAACCATGGAAACAAGTGGAAAATATCCTTAAAGTCATACAAGGGAAAACTATCAACCCAGAATTGTGGGATGCTATATCAGTGAGAGTATTTTTAAGAGTAACAGTGAATTTAAAATATTGTCAGATGATAAAATATTCTCAAATGCAATTTACATGTGCAGCTGTAATTGATGGAGCTAGTTCAGGCCCCTCTCATGTTGGACTTTCTTTGGAACTCTGTGAATCTCTCAAAACAGTGCCGTGTTCTCAGTTGAACCTTTCACTGCCTAATAGGGTACTACCTGTAAGGAAACTTTTATTTTTTAATTAATTAACTAACTTATTCCTCTCTGTGTGTGTCTTTCTCTGTATTGTCTCTGTCTGTCTGTCTGTCTGTCTGTCCCTCTCACTTTCTCTGTTTTTGTCTCTCTCTTTGTGTATATACATGTGTGTGTTGCCATGGTGCACACGTGGATAACAGAGGACGACTTGCAGGAGTCTGATCTCTTTTTTTCACTTTGCATCTGGGCACAGTGTCTCTTAATTCTGTGAATAGTCTGGTAATCCAAGTAGTTCTCCTGTAAGCTTTGCCCAGTTTCTCCTGTCTTTGCCTTTCATTTCCTCACAGGAATACTGGTGTTATAGACATTGCATCACTGAGTCTGGCCTTTTTATGTGGGTTTGGGAAATCAAACTCAGATGGGAAGGCTTGCTGCCTGCTGAGTCATCTGAATAATCAGGATTTGCTAACCTGGGTCTAGGTGCTAAGAAGGGCTGGAACTATTTGCTTGGTAAAATCTTTTCCCAGAGATCTCATATTTTAATTAGATTTTCTGACAGTACTAGCTCCCAGAAAGGGTTAGATTCACTGTTCACTATCAAAGAAACTATGTAAATTTATTGGAGTAATAATACATCTTCTTTTTATATAAAAAACGTTTGCCTAAATTTTATTTAGCTTCTGCCTTTTTACCCCTAAGACTTTCATTTTAATCTATTTCCAATATTTAATTAACAACTTAAGATAAAATGCATAAATGGATACAACCTGTCCTGATTTTTTTCTCCCTAAACCCTTTTCTTAGTTCTTTCAGTTAGCTTTAGTTGTCAACTTAGCACACCTGAGAATAGTGGGTCTAAATTGCAGACATACGTATCTCCATAAAATTGACTCTTGATTGCTAATTGTTATGAGATATCCAAACCCCATGTGGGCTGGGCTATCCCTGGGCAAGTGGTCTTGACCTATATAGAAAGGTTGGTTGAGGGAATGAAAGGAAGACAGCTAGTAAGAAGAAGCATTCTCTGAGGTTTCTGCTTTAGTTTCTCTCTTCAGTATCCTGGCTTGAGTTTCTTCCTTGGTTTCCATATTTTTGTGTTTGGTTATGGGTATTCTTATCTATCTGAGTAAGTTCAGATTTAAAAAATATGTATATGCCTATAATGATAAGATGTTATTTCTCTTACTCATTTGGATTTTTGAGTAGGGGTTTAAGGTTTTTTTTTTTTTTTTTTTTTTTTTTTTTTTTTTTTTTGCTATACTCAATTATACGAGAAATCTAGCATTGGCTAATTTTACTTCTCACAGTTAAATCTTCATCTGTTTGGAGTCTGTCCCACTATAAATAAAGTAAACTCCCAACACGTAATTTTTTTATTTTTCATATTTGGCTCATTTGGAATACTCATTAGTTATGAATGCCAAAGCCTTTTATTTGTAGTGTCTTTGTTGAATGTTTAATAATTGGTACTAAATATGTGATAATTGGAAAGCATTTGGATAGTTTTCAGGTCCTAAAGCTAATGATTGATGTATACTATTTGAATCTAAGGTCCGTGTCTATTATAATCAGAGAAATAGACACTTCTCTTAGATAAATGTTCATCCAAAGGAATTAATATTCAATACTGCAAATTGATCTTTGGTGCAAATAAGCCCTCTTTGAGGGAGAAGTTTTGTTTGACATATTAAATATTTTTGTGAATAATTGTAATGCCCTCTTTTGATATTGTGATTATCTCTTCATGAGTCAAGTAGGTAACAAGTAGACCATATTTTAATTGTGACATTTAACAACAAGAAATATGAACATCTACTTATTAGCAAACATTTTTACTTTTAAGAAAAACATTTTTTTGAGATGGGGGTCTCTGTTAGCTAGTTTTTTTTTCAACTTGACACAGGCGCTAGAGTCATCTGAAAGGAGGAAACCTTAATTAAGACAATTCCTCCATAAGATCCATCTGTAGGACATTTTCTTAAGTAGTGACTAATGGGTAAGGGCCCAGTCCATTGTGGGTGGGGTCATCCCTGTGCTTGATGGTTCTAGGTTCTATAAGAAAGTAGGCTGCACAAGCCATGGGGAGCAAGCCAATCAGCAGTACCTTACTATGGCCTCTACATCAGCTCTTGCCACCAGGTTCCTGCCCTGCTTGAGTTCTTGTCCTGGCATCCTTCAGTGATGGACTACAGTGTGAAAATGGAAGCCAAATAAGCCCTTTTCCTTCAGTTGCTTTTGGTCATGGTGATTCATTACAGGAATAGAAACCCTAACTAGGATAGAGTCTCACTGTACCTCAGGCTGGAGTGTAATTCACTGTGTACTCCACACTGTCCTCAAATGTTTGACTTTCCTGCATCTGCCTCCTGACTACTGGAATGAAAATTTTTAATAAAGACTAGGTATCTGGTTTTGAAAGCAGTGATGAATAGCTATCATGTCTATTTCTTAGCTTAGGAATCATTGTTTGGTTTTTCTGCATTGTTTTGCTTATTTTTTTGTATACTAATTTACTCATTTATGTAGTCTCCTTTGCAGAATCCCAAGAGAACCCACAGGCTTAGGAGAAAACATGAACCCATTTCCAGTTCACAGGGTATGGTAAAGTGTTCTTAAAAAACTCTGTAGTTGGGTTAGATTCAATAGAAACAACCTGAACTAGCCATTGTGTTGGAGAATACTTAAATGAACCTCAATACTAGAACTTATTGATAAAAAGTAACCAAGAGAACATTTTTCTGTTTTCAAAGAGAGATGGTAAAAGTATAGGAAAAAATCAGCAAAGAGAGAAAGGAAACCATGGGAGCTTTGGGAGTTCATTTTTCCCTTCTTATAATATTTTTATTGATTTTTTAAAAAATTTTGGCTTTGCATCATGAACCTTGATCACACTTTTCAGTCCTTTCATGTCTACCCCAACCCTGTGACCTCTCTTCACAAAAGGAAAAGGACAAGTCCAATTTGTGTTGTCCATACATTCACTGGAGCATGGCCAATCTCTCAGTGGCCAGCCTCTTAAAGAAAATGGAGTCCTTCTCAACTCATGTCCACATCAGAAGCCATCACTTGTGGAGACCTATGCTTCAGGGTCCTTAGCACAACCTTAAAGAGTTCTCCTTGAACTCTTACTGTTGCTTTTTGGGGGTAGGTTGGAGATGGGGGTCAGGGTTGTCATATAGGCATTCTATATACCTCCTTCTCAACTCTGAGCTTGCAGTCACCAATGCCATGGCAAAAGTAGTTTCTTTGCCCTTTATCATCAGCAGGAACATTGATCATGGACTTCCATATGATCTCTAGCACAACCAGACCTAGAAGATTTGACTACTTACCAAAGGTTCCTTGCAGACTGAAGGTGGGAAGGTGAGGGGAGGCTTGATAGTAAATGAAGTTTGGAGGGCAAGTGTGGACAGGAAAGCAGAGAGCTCATCGTGGAGGAGGAGATCTGAGTGGTCCAAAGGCTGGATGCTGCTGCTGCTGCTCAGCTGACATGTCCCATCAGTAAAGGCCTTCTGATGACGTTAGAAAAACTGAGACTGGAGTCTCATGGTTTGCCTTGAAAATGATTTCTTTCCTCAAACTTTCCCAAGACACAGGTGGATAGGATAAAAGAAATAATTTAGATGTAATTGATGAAGTCTGAATGATAAATCCCTCCCCCTGCTAGTTTACGTGGGTTTCCATCACTGTAAGTAAACTCAGAAGTTTATGGATCCCTCCGTCATCTCAGATGTTACTATTAGTGTATTTCTATAGTGATGCGCAAAATGAAGCCGTTCCTTGTGTGCCTTAGGCAAGGGCTTGCCACATATTAAGGACAGGTTCCATTTTGTTAAGATCTTATTGTCTTGCACTGGCCTTTTCCCTCTCTATATCCAGGAAGTTTTGTTTTATATTTTTCCTTAATTGGGAAACATTTTGGGAAATGCTGGCAGCTATGAAGTGACAGCTGGTCATTCAGGGCCATTAGCCATCATTGGTGATTGGAGTATAAACTGATAAGCACGGCCACCAGCCTCATCGTTTCCAATGTGACTGGACCAGGATCAAGAGTTCCTGGATCTGCATAGGAGTCATAAGAAACTGATAAGGAAACTTGAGAGATGAGGATTGTTTTGTTTTTTGACAAACAAAAGTACATTATACATGAAAATAGGGAATAAAATCTGACAGCTTTTGAGAAAATAAGCCTCCTGTAGCTCCCTGAATCACAGTGTCTCCGATTGTGTACTTAACAAAAGTTAATTGACTTTCTTAACTAGGAAATGAGATTCTTATTAATTTCTTTCAGAGATGTTCACACATGAATGCAAGTTGCTTTATATTATTTAGCTTTCAGAGACAAGTCTAATATTTTAATGGGGAATGGTTATTCATCTATGACTCTGCTTTCTTGTGGCTTAGATTATATGAGTTGGACAGGCAAGGCTGAGTTTTTAAAATATGAGTTGGTATGAGATCAATAATTTCCTAATCTGCTGTCAATCTCATCTCTGTGTAATAAATCTGTCTCACTCATAGTCAGGACACTAAAAGCCAGGACAGCCTGGGGTGGATGTCAGCTTGCTCTGAAATAGATGCACTCTTTAACCATTTTCCTCCTTTTAATCATGCTTTTCCATTCTCAACATACTTAATCTCAATGTTTATTTCGTTCTATATCTTGAACTTTTGACTTCAAGGTGTTTTGACTCTGATGTGCTATGCTGATGGCTTTTTGTTTTTGCCCAGTGATTGGACTCTTTCTTTGACAGTGTTGGGTATTTATTGTTTTGTTTGTAGTCATTTGTTCTGCTGTGAGAGACAGGTCCATTACTCACCCCACTATGCCTGATTTATTGAACTCGACTGCCTTGTCTCATCTGCACATAGCACAGAGTCCAGAGCCCTGTATGAAGGTACCATTTTTATAGCAACTGATTGGCAATGATACATGTGCTAAATTACAGAAGGAATTTGATAAGGCTTAGAAGATCTTCTGAAATAATACATCTTCTTTTCCTATTCCTAACAGCTCTCATGTTGTTTTAAATCAATAAAACTTCATCTTTAAAAATGGTCCTAGTCAAGGGGAGTATATGCCAATTTAAAATTACTGCTAGGATTAATCTCTCAATATAAGTAAGTCTTTTATGTAATTCTAGCTTTTAGCAAATTAATGATAACATAAAATGGATCTGTCCATAGAACCATCCACAAGAAAGACTAAGAATACCGATATTTTACTTGGGAAAATTAACCTCAATTATTTAGCAGTATAAAGATAACAGGAACTAAACCACCAACCAAAGAGTACACATGGAGGGTCCCATGGATCCAGCTGCATATGTAGTAGAGGATGACCTTGTCGGACATCAGTGGGAGGAGAAGCCCTTGGTCTGTGAAGACCCAATGCCAGGGTGGGAGGCAGGAGTGGGTGGGTGAATACTTTCATAGAAACAGGGGAAGGGAGGATGGGATGGGGGAGTTTCTGAAGGGGAAACTGAGAAAGGGGCTAACATTTGAAATGTAAATAAATAAGATATACCCCACCCCGAAAAGATAACAAGAGTCATCTGTCATATTGCCGTCATAATTTCTACACAGCAAATTTCCTCTGGTTTCTTGCTGCTTGGTATGGCCTGGCTTCACAGAACTGGATTCACCCAGAGCATGTTGAACTAGCATGGCCAATCAGTTCCCTTTTTTCCTGAGACATAATCTTCCCAAGTAATTCACATGTGAATTAATGAGAGGCACTGGTCTAGACAGTCTAGTTTTTAACACTTCCTTTTGCGAACTTTTGATTAACAAGTAAGTGTGGATGATTTCCTGCTAATAGGAACCCCACATGACATGGAAACTGTATTGAGGCATGTTTTCCTAGAGAAAGTCAACAGATGATCAATACTTCCTAGACAAAACATTTGTTTACCTCATGTTTTTGATAAGGTCTGAGAACTATGAGTATTTGATTTTAAATTTGTTTAGAATCCATAATTTCCTCAGAGATTGGAGAGGCTTATTTGCGGCATGAAATATTTACAGCTAAGGGAAGGCTGACTTATGCCTGAAAAAGCTTATTTGTTGCTGAAAAGCATTTTAATAAGACTGAAGACACTTCTTACCACCAAATTAGAACTTATTACATATTGATGTGTGAGTAATTGGGAAAGGAAAAACACAAGTGAAAGATATATTTATGGAAAAATTTTATGTGGAGACGAACATGCCTATAAAAAAATCATGGTATTTTACATTCAAAAATGTTATAATCAAATTTAGTCAAACCCCTTTTAAAAAAGGAATAAGAATCAACCAAAAATTATGCAAAAAAGAGAGAACCTAGCTTCTTGCACCTCTTCTCCCAATCTTTCTGTTTAGGATTTATTCTCCAATATCAAGCAAAGGTGAAGTAAAGTTGGTTGAATGATCTAGAATGTAAGGAGGTGGTCCAAAGGCCCATAGCCTGCAGTGATCACTGTAGGCTGGACCAGTGCTTGAGGACAGCCAAAGATTTAAAGTGAAGACATTGCTAACAGTTAAACTTATCTCACTTCGATGCCCTATAATGCTCGATTTCCCCATAATCCTTAGATGCTATGACATTATTTGAATATTGAATTTCTCCATCAACATCTGTCTCCTCTTGCTTTCACAAGAATTTAAGTTCTGTAGAAGCAGTATTTTCTTCCCCTGTTTTACTTCTATGTTCCAGTGCAAAAAGGTATATCTGATATATGGTTTGGAATAAATGATTATTAGTATATGAATGATGAAGAAATGAGGAAAACACTTTCCTAGATTTTAGACTTTATTAATTTATAAAATAGGAGGCAAAGTAGTGGTTAAATGCCAAGGAAAGAATTTGACATTTTTCTTGCAGGCAATGAGTGTCTGGAAGACAAAATCTGCCACTGGCTGTGAGTTTAAGCATACATATATGTTCATAGTCATTAAATTACATTTTTAAATATTACTATAATGACTATTGTTCTTTGAAATCCTGGATCATATGGGTATTTATTTTAAAATATACTAGGAACATTACTTTTGCCATGCTATGTTGTGAGAGTAGTGTGAAAAACATCAAAGGTAGGGAAGTTTTGGGTTGATTTTCCAGGAGTGTAGGCATCAATCATCTATAGATGCTACATAATCTGAGTGAACAACTACTTGAATAAGGCCATAAGGCTAAGGCCTGAAACAAGTGGACACAATATACTGACCAAGGCTGCCTGGTATTTAGTCATCAGTCAATTTAAGTAAGAGATTACTGAAGTGTTCCAACAGGACTGCTGCCCTGCAGAACACGTTCTTTCTTCCCAGTGAAGAGCTATCTCCTGTGTATTCACTCAGAAGGCTTTTAGTTTTACAATGAGAAAAGTAGCCATCAAGGGCATACAAATACAGTGAGAAAATGTGAAGGATTATATTGTTTGCCTTTAATGCTTAATTGCTTCTTCCCCACCAGGAAAGCTGAGGATTGCTCTTTCTTCCTCTTTTAATTTAACTGGGTCTTTCATATAATAAGTAGCAAACATTTTTGGCTGATACTTTCTCTTTTCTTTTTTCTTTTTGTTTTTTTTTCAAGACAGGGTTTCTCTGTGTAGCCTTGGCTGTCATGGAACTTACTCTGTAGCCCAAGCTGGCCTCGAATTCAGAAATCCATACGATTTCTTTTCAAGGCTTGAAAGTGACACAATATCACAACTGTTTGATTCTATAAATCAAAATAATCATAGATTCTACATATATATATATATATAGCCCTTCATAGTAACAAAGAAGAAACAGACCTCAAGATCCAATAATCTTTCAATTATTGGAACTGGAGTCTTGAACACATGGGGTTGTGGTATATTCTTTATATCTAAACCATATCAACTACCTATGCCCATTCAGAAGTGATTTCCTCCCTATGCTCTTTTAGTATTTTCTTTAGTTACAAGATGACATCTAACTACTGTATGTGGTACAATTATGATTTCTATAAATACTTGTCTATGTTCATGCCACACTCCCCAAGATTCTGTTGAATGATCATTTGTGTCAATATGTTCAAATTGTTACATCTCTTAGTAGGTGAGTGATAAATTGTCTTCTGTCCTTTCTCTCCAATGGTTACTTGCCTATGGATCCACTTTAACTAATCAGATTGTTGCCTTCCTCATAGTAACCACTAGAAAGATGAAATTGTGATGATAGTCATTTATCCGTTTTCACAAGTCCACTTCTGAGTGCTGAAATACTTATCTATTCTACCTTATTATGCTTCTGTAGTTTCTGCTCTAAAATACCATTTTGTGGAAGGATAAAAAAAATAATAGCTGAATAGCAGAATCTACATTAAGGAAAATTGTTTGTAAAGTTGTGCTTTGTTAAAGTCCAGACTTCTTATAAGGGGAGGACAATACATGATGATTTTGAATTTCATTCAGCATCAAATTATATGTCAGAAATTGGGATATACATGAAAGAAAATTGATTAATTTTCTTCCTCTTGGGTCTGAACCTGCAGACAATAAACATTTGCTCTCCAAAGTGTTTCAAATAAGAAAAGCAAAATAAAATTGTAGCTATTCTCAAGGGGGACTCGTGAATTTCCCCAGTAAAGGGAAATAGAATAGATATTGGGGGTGGATAGGGAGTGGGGTGGAGTAGAGCGGGGTATCTTGGGAGAAGGTGGGGTAGGGATGGGAAAAGGAGAGATCAGGTGTGGAGAGGATGAAGGAATTGAGTAGTGAAAAAGATAACTGGAATGAGGGACATCTTTGGGAGGAGGTAGAAACCGATTGCAATAGAAACTCCTAGGGATCAATAAAGGTAAGACTAGGTCAGGTAAGACCCTAGGTAAGATTCCTAGCAATGAGAGATATGGAGTCTGAATTGCTTATCTCCTGTAACCAGGCAGAACTTCCAGCAGAGGCATTGAGACACCAACCCAGCCACAAAATCTTTGACTTACAATTTGCCCTGCTTACAAGATATGCTGAAGTAAATGTGGTACAGAAATTGTGGGAATGGCTAACCAATAACTGTTTCAGCCTGAGACTCATGCCACAAGAGAGAGTCCACTCCTGACACCACCTGCAGAGTCAGGCCCCAGAGCCTGGATAGCCCAGAGGCTTAGAATAGAACCAAACAAGATTGGCAAAAACAAACCAAACCAAAACAACCAAAAACTAAAACACCAAAAAATAAACAAACAAAAATCTAAACTAAACAAACAATAATAACAAACAAACAAGCAATGAAATGATTCCTAATGATATTTTGCTATACTCAAAGATTGGTGCCTAGTCTAGTTGTCACCAGAGAGGCATTATCCAGTAACTGATGGAAACAGATTCAGAGACTCACAGCCAAACATTAGGCAGAGCTCATGGAATCTTGCAAATGGGGAGGAAGAATTCTATGAGTCAGAGAGATCAAAGACACCCCAAGAAAACCTACATAATTAATTAACCTGGGCCCTAAATATTAATTAACCTGGGCTAACAGAAGCTGAACTAACGGCCAGATAGCCTGGCTGGGTCTGACCTACATCTTCTGTACATCCATTACGACTGGGTAGCTTGGTGACTCCAAACAGTGGGAGCAGGGGCTGTCTCTGACTCTATTGCTTGTTTGGGGACCCTTTCCTCCTAATGGTTGGTTGCCTTATTCAGCCTTAATATGAAGGGAGGTGCCTAGTGTTACTGCAACTTGATATTCCATGTTTAGTTGTTATCCCTGGTTGACATGTCCTTTTTCTGAAGAGAAAAGGAAAAGGAGTGGATGGGGAGGAGCTGAAGGGAGGAGGGGTAGGGACTGGGAAGAGAGGGGAGAGAGGAGTCTGTGGTTGGAATGAAAAAGAAGAAAATAAATGTGTTTATATTAAAAGAAAAGGAACCCATGAAATGATCTGGAAAGAGAATCATGATTAATACAGCCAGGACCTCTCTTTTTTGTCCTTATCTAGCCCAGTGACATTTTAGATGCTTTTTAAAATTATAAATAGTATTTTTCTTTATTTTAAAAATTACTCTTAGGGATGACTTTCATATATGATTAATAATGAGCTCAGGGAATTTATTAATAATGTATATTAATAAAACACCTGACACTATAAAACAAATGCAGGAAAGTATATATATTGTTGAAATTTAGATATAACATTAAAATATACATATATAGCAAGATGTCAGACCAATATCACTTACTAGGTTAAAATTTAAATCCTCAAACAGATATTATAGAAAAATTTTTATTTTTATATTATTACTAGTAGTAGTATTAAGATTTTTCCAAAATATGAAGTTCCTTTTTACTTTTTTTGTTCTTTTATTTTTACTAATAAAATGATTTAGCCTTTAACAACTTATTTTATTATCATAAATAACAAAACCGAAGTCGCTTCAATATATCAAATAGTTGAAATCGCCTAACATAACCATGAATATACATATATATTTAAAAACATTCACATCTACCGAAGAAATGTAATCCATTTAATGAAGAATATTTTTGAGCAGTGGCTGCTCCAGCTGAAGGGCCATCAGCAGTGGAACCAAGGCGTCACAGGGTCCAGTTAGGCCCTGCGCCCACGACCACTGACCTTCGCTGACCAGCCGGGCAGCAAGCAGCTGCAGTTGTGTGCAGCGCCTTTCCTGCACGGAGGCCACTTCAGAACTCGGCCTCCCACCAGTCAGGAGAGGAGGATCCATCTTGGTTCCGTACTCCAGGAATCGGACAGACTGAGATCAGTCTGGGCGGCAGCATTACATCTCCAAGTCCTGCAAGTGGCTAGCTGGGCTTCCGGGCGGCCAGCTGGGAGAAGTCAGTGTGCTCCAGTGAATCCAGCGGGCCCCAGCGGGAGCCTTCGGGTGCCTGCTTTGGGATCTGAACAGCCTGGGCAGAAGCACACTGTCTACAAGCAGTGCAGGAGGTAAGCTGTGCACCAGAGGCCAACTGGGAAGGGGCAGCTTGCACTGGTGAGTCCAGCACTGACAAGATAAACTAACACCAGTGAGATCTAGATGGCAAAAGGCAAACGCAGGAACGTCACTAACAGAAATCAAGGCAATATGGCAACATCTGAACCCAATTCTCCTCTACCAACATGTCCTGGATACCCCATCACACCAGTAAAACAAGATTTGGATTTAAAATCACTGGTCATGATGCTGGTACAGGAACACATGAAGGTCATACATAAAGAAATTCAGGAGACAATGGATCAAAAGGTAGAAGCCCTTGCAAGGGAAACACAAAAATCATTGAAAGAAATCCAGGAGAATACAAAAGCCAACAAGGAGGAAATGCAAAAAACACTTAAAGAAATACAGGAGAACTTTGCTCAACAGGCTGAGGTCATGAAAGACGAAACACAAAAATCTCTTAAAGAAATACAGGAGAACTTTGGTCAACAGGCTGAGCTCATGAAAGAGAGAACACAAAAATCTCTTAAAGAATTACAGGAAAACACAAACATGCAAGTGAAGGAGCTAAGCAAAACCATCCAGGATCTAAAATCAGAAGTAGAAACAACTAAGAAAACTCAAAGGGAGACAACTTTGGAGATAGAAAGCCTTGGGAAGAAATCAGGGGACAGAGATACAAATATCAACAACAGAATACAAGAGATAGAAGAAAGAATCTCAGATGCTGAAGATTCCATAGAAACCATGGACTCAACAGTTAAAGAAAATGCAAAATGCAAAAAGCTTGTAACCCAAAATATCCAGGAAATCCAGGACACAATGAGAAGACCAAACCTAAGGATTATAGGCATAGAGGAGAGTGAAGATTTACAACTTAAAGGGCCAGCAAATATCTTCAATAAAATTATGGAAGAAAACTTCCCTAACCTAAAGAGAGAGATGCCCATGAATATACAAGAAGCCTACAGAACTCCAAACAGACTGGACCAGAACAGAAATACTTCCCGTCACATAATAATCAAAACACCAAATGTTCTAAACAAAGAAAGAATACTAAAGGCAGTAAGAGAAAAAGGCCAAGTAACATATAAAGGAAGACCTATCAGAATCACAGCAGACTTTTCACCTGAGACTATGAAGGCTAGAAGGTCCTGGGCAGATCTCATGCAGACTCTAAGAGAACACAAATGCCAACCAAAACTACTATATCCAGCAAAACTCTCAATCACCATAGATGGAGAAACTAAGATATTTCATGACAAAACCAAGTTTACCCAATATCTATCCACAAACCCGGCCCTAAAAAGGATAATAGGAGGACAACACCAATACAAGGAGGGAAACTTCACCCTGGAAAAAGCAAGATAGTAACCTTTCATCAAACCCAAAAGAAGTTAAGCATTCAAATTTAAAAAATAACGTCAAAAATGATAGGAAGTAACAATCACTATTCCTTAATATCTCTTAACATCAATGGACTTAATGCCCCAATAAAAAGACATAGACTAACTGAATGGATACGTAAACAGGACCCTACATTTTGCTGCTTACAGGAAACACACCTCAGGGTCAAAGACAAACACTACCTTAGAGTAAAAGGCTGGAAGACAATTTTACAAGCAAATGGTCTCAGGAAACAAGCTGGAGTAGCCATTTTAATATCAGATAAAATTGACTTTCAACCCAAAGTCATCAAAAGAGACCCTGAGGGTCACTTCTTGCTGGTCAAAGGAAAAATACAAAAAGAAGAACTGACAATCCTGAACATCTATGCCCCAAATGTAAGGGCACCCTCTTTTGTAAAAGAAACTTTATTAAAACTAAAAGCACACATTGCACCTAACACAATAATTGTGGGTGACTTCAACACTGCACTTTCCTCAATGGACCGATCAGGAAAACAGAAACTAAACAGGGACACAATGAAACTAATTGAAGCTTTGGACCAATTAGATTTAACAGATATATATAGAACATTCTATCCTAAAACAAAAGAATATACCTTTTTCTCAGCACCTCATGGTACCTTCTCCAAAATCGACCATATAATAGGTCACAAGACAGACCTCAACAAATATAAGAAGATCGAACTAATCCCATGCCTCCTATCTGATCACTATGGAGTAAAAGTGGTCTTCAATAGCAACAGAAACAACAGAAAGCCCACATACACGTGGAAACTGAACAATACTCTACTCAATGATACCTTGGTCAAGGAAGAAATAAAGAAAGAAATTAAAGACTTTTTAGAACACAATGAAAATGAAAACACAACATACCCAAATCTATGGGACACAATGAAAGCAGTGCTAAGAGGAAAACTCATAGCCCTGAGTGCCTCCAAAAAGAAAATGGAGAGAGCATACATTACCAGCTTAATGACACACCTGAAAGCCCTGGAACAAAAAGAAGCTATTTCGCCCAGGAGGAGTAGAAGGCAGGAAATCATCAAACTCAGGGCCGAAATCAATCAAGTAGAAACAAAGAGAACCATACAAAAAATCAACAATACCAGGAGCTGGTTCTTTGAGAAAATCAACAAGATAGATAAACCCTTAGCCAGAATGACCAAAGGGCACAGAGAAAGTATCCAAATTAACAAACTTAGAAATGAAAAGGGAGATATAACAACGGAAACTGAGGAAATCCAAAAAATCATCAGATCCTACTACAAGAGCCTATACTCAACACAACTGGAGAATCTGGAGGAAATGGACAATTTCCTTGACAGATACCAAATACCAAAATTAAATCAGGACCAACTAGACCATCTAAACAGTCCCATAATGCCTAAAGAAATAGAAGGAGTCATAGAAAGTCTTCCAACCAAAAAAAGCACAGGACCAGATGGCTTCAGTGCAGAATTCTACCAGACCTTCAAAGAAGAGTTAACACCAATACTCTTCAAACTATTCCACAAAATAGAAACAGAAGGAACACTACCCAATTCCTTCTACGAAGCCACAATTACGCTGATACCAAAGCCACACAAAGATCCAACAAAGAAAGAGAACTTCAGACCAATTTCCCTTATGAACATCGATGCAAAAATACTCAATAAAATTCTTGCCAACCGAATCCAAGAACACATCAAAACGATCATCCACCATGATCAAGTTGGCTTTATCCCAGGAATGCAGGGTTGGTTCAATATACGGAAATCCATCAATACAATCCACTACATAAACAAACTCAAAGAACAAAACCACATGGTCATTTCATTGGATGCTGAAAAAGCATTTGACAAAATTCAGCATCCCTTCATGCTTAAAGTCTTGGAGAGAACAGGAATTCAAGGCCCATACCTAAACATAGTAAAAGCAATATACAGCAAACCGGTAGCCAGCATCAAACTAAATGGAGAGAAACTTGAAGCAATCCCACTGAAATCAGGGACCAGACAAGGCTGCCCCCTTTCTCCTTATCTTTTCAATATTGTACTTGAGGTACTAGCTCGGGCAATTCGACAACATAAGGAGGTCAAAGGGATACAAATTGGAAAGGAAGAAGTCAAACTATCATTATTTGCAGACGACATGATCGTCTACCTAAGTGACCCAAAGAACTCCACTAGAGAGCTCCTACAGCTGATAAACAACTTCAGCAAAGTGGCAGGTTATAAAGTCAACTCAAGCAAATCAGTGGCCTTCCTATACTCAAAGGATAAGCAGGCTGAGAAAGAAATTAGGGAAATGACCCCCTTCACAATAGCCTCAAACAGTATAAAGTATCTTGGGGTGACTCTTACCAAACATGTGAAAGATCTGTATGACAAGAACTTCAAGACTCTGAAGAAGGAAATGGAAGAAGACCTCAAAAAATGGGAAAACCTCCCATGCTCATGGATCGGCAGAATCAATATAGTTAAAATGGCCATTTTGCCTAAAGCACTATACAGATTCAATGCAATACCCATCAAAATCCCAACTCAATTCTTCACAGAGCTAGAAAGAGCAATTATCAAATTCATCTGGAACAACAAAAAACCCAGGATAGCTAAAACTATTCTCAGCAACAAAAGGAAATCTGGGGGAATCAGTATCCCTGACCTCAAGCAATACTACAGAGCAATAGTGTTAAAAACTGCATGGTATTGGTACAGTGACAGACAGGAGGATCAATGGAACAGGATTGAAGATCCAGAAATGAACCCACACACCTATGGCCACTTGATCCTCGACAAAGAGGCTGAAAACATCCAATGGAAAAAAGATAGCCTTTTCAACAAATGGTGCTGGTTCAACTGGAGGTCAGCATGCAGAAGAATGCGAATTGATCCATCCTTGTCTCCTTGTACTAAGCTCAAATCCAAATGGATCAAGGACCTCCACATAAAGCCAGACACTCTGAAGCTAATAGAAAAAAAACTGGGGAAGACCCTTGAGGACATCGGTACAGGGAGAAAGTTTCTGAACAGAACACCAATAGCGTATGCTCTAAGAGCAAGAATTGACAAATGGGACCTCATAAAATTACAAAGTTTCTGTAAGGCAAAGGACACCATCAAGAGGACAAATCGGCAACCAACAAATTGGGAAAAGATCTTCACCAATCCTACATCAGATAGAGGGCTAATATCCAATATATATAAAGAACTCAAGAAGTTAGACTCCAGAAAACCAAACAACCCTATTAAAAAATGGGGTACAGAGTTAAACAAAGAATTCTCACCTGAAGAACTTCGGATGGCGGAGAAGCATCTTAAAAAATGCTCAACTTCATTAGTCATTAGGGAAATGCAAATCAAAACAACCCTAAGATTTCATCTTACACCAGTCAGAATGGCTAAGATTAAAAATTCAGGAGACAGCAGGTGTTGGAGAGGGTGTGGAGAAAGAGGAACACTCCTCCACTGCTGGTGGGGTTGCAAATTGGTACAACCACTCTGGAAATCAGTCTGGCGGTTCCTCCGAAAACTGGGCACCTTACTTCCAGAAGATCCTGCTATACCACTCCTGGGCATATACCCAGAAGACTCCCCACCATGTAATAAGGATACATGTTCTACTATGTTCATAGCAGCCCTATTTGTAATTGCCAGATGCTGGAAAGAACCCAGGTATCCCTCAACAGAAGAGTGGATGCAAAAAATGTGGTATATCTACACAATGGAGTACTATTCAGCCATTAGAAACAATGAATTCATGAAATTCTTAGGCAAATGGATGGAGCTAGAGAATATCATACTAAGTGAGGTAACCCAGACTCAAAAGGTGAATCATGGTATGCACTCACTAATAAGTGGATATTAACATAGAAAACTGGAATACCCAAAACATAATCCACACATCAAATGAGGTACAAGAAGAAAGGAGGAGTGGCCCCTGGTTCTGGAAAGACTCAGTGAAACAGTATTCAGCAAAACCAGAACGGGGAAGTGGGAAGGGGTGGGTGGGAGGACAGGGGAAGAGAAGGGGGCTTGCGGGACTTTCGGGGAGTGGGGGGGCTAGAAAAGGGGAAATCATTTGAAATGTAAATAAATTATATCGAATAATAAAAAAAAAAAGAAATAAAAAAAAAAGAAAACCCCAAGAAAAAAAAAAAAAAAGAATATTTTTAAAAGTTCAAATGAAATCTTGTCACATATCTTTGAATATGTAATACACAATATAAAGAAATGTTCAATACGTTCCTTTATTTTCTGACGGTAGGATGGCGACTCCATAGAATCTCACCCTGCATTATGTCCCACAGGAAGCAGCTGCTGGCTCACACTCTCAGACTTTACTACTCCGCAGCTCCATGTGTCTCTCGCTCTCTCCTTTGACGCATGTCCTGCATTCTTTCTTTTTTTTTTCTGTCTTGTCTTCATTTTATTTTTTCTTATTAGATATATTTATTCGATATATTTTTTATTTACATTTCAAATGATTTCCCCTTTTCTGGACCCCCACTCCCCAAAAGTCCCATAAGCCCCCTGCCTTCCCCCTGTTCTCCCACCCACCCCTTCCCACTTCCCCGTTCTGGTTTTGTCCTATACTGCTACACTGAGTCTTTCCAGAACCAGGGGCCACTCCTCCATTCTTCTTGTACCTCATTTGATGTGTGGATTATGTTTTGAGTATTCCAGTTTTTTAGGTTACTCACTCATTAGTGAGTGCATACCATGATTGATCTTTTGAGACTGGGTTACTTCACTTAGTATGATGTTCTCCAGCTCCATCCATTTGCCTAAAAATTTCATGAATTCATTGTTTCTAATGGCTGAATAGTACTCCATTGTGTAGATATACCACATTTTTTGCATCCACTCTTCTGTTGAGGGATACCTGGGTTCTTTCCAGCATCTGGCAATTATAAATAGGGCTGCTATGAACATAGTAGAGCATGTATCCTTATTACATGGTGGGGAATCCTCTGGGTATATGCCCAGGAGTGGTATAGCAGGATCTTCCGGAAGTAATGTGCTCAGTTTTCTGAGGAACCACCAGACTGATTTCCAGACTGGTTGTACCAATTTGCAACCTCACCAGCAGTGGAGGAGTGTTCCTCTTTCTCCACATCCTCGCCAACACCTGCTGTATCCTGAATTTTTAATCTTAGCTATTCAGACTGGTGTAAGGTGAAATCTCAGGGTTGTTTTGATTTGCATTTCCCTAATGACTAATGAAGTTGAGCATTTTTTAAGGTGCTTCTCCACCATCCAAAGTTCTTCAGGTTAAAATTCTTTGTGTAGCTCTGTACCCCATTTTTTTAATAGGGTTATTTGGTTTTCTGGGGTCTAACTTCTTTAGTTCTTTGTATATATTGGATATTAGCCCTCTATCTGATGTAGGGTTGGTGAAGATCTTTTCCCATTTTGTTGGTTGCCGATTTGTCCTTTTGATGGCGTCCTTTGCCTTACAGAAACTTTGTAATTTTATGAGGTCCCATTTGTCAATTCTTGATCTTAGAGCATACGCTATTGGTGATCTGTTCATTCTTTCTTAACCCTATTGCTTTCTAATTCGCTCATCTGAAAGTATAGAGACTCTGGGATGGCGAGAGCAGTGGTAGGCAGGTGACTTGTGAATGACTGTGGCTTTGTAAATCAATGTTAGAAATTCAAGCTAAAAGTGAGAAAGCTTACTTCACTCAAAGCCAAATTTCAGGCCCCAGGAAAGATCCCAATTATGACTTCTCTAATATGTCAGCAATTAAAAATGATTATCCTTCTGTATCTAAAAAAAACCCACTGCATCAGGATTCTGTGTTTCTTCCTGTATTTCAGAATGCTCATAGACACACCAGGCACATTAAAATGATGCAAAGATTGTTGAACTTTTTATTTGAATAAACAATTTATGAATTTTCATGGCATTATCATTACATACACAAGGTGGGAAATAGGATTCCCAATACTCTTTTTTTGTCCCAAGATAGAAACTTCAGTAGAATTTATACCTTTCAGGAGCAAGGATGCCAATTTGAATATTATGAAAATCAAATGATAATTAAAACATTGACTTTCAGAATTACAAACTTGAGGCCTCATGTGATACATTTCTCCAGTTAATCAGTAATCTTTATGTTATAGTTGTTCTAAAAGGTTCTTATATACACAACATTTCAGAGGACACTTTCCATAATGACACACATGAGTGTGCATATTTTTCACATTTATTTCTTAGTAGTGTAGCCCCATGACTATTTCAGTTTACTACTAGTTAGAATTAATTAGCTTTCTGAGGTACACCAACGCATTTTTCTGCAGCTTTAGGGCCAGAAAACATTTTATTCCTGTTATGCGATGGGATGTTTTTCATTAGCATTTAGGAGTACAAATATGTGCTATCAAATCTTAGCACCAAGATATGAGCATCAAGAATGGGATACAGGGGTGGCCTAAGAAAAGTAATACAAGACATGGAAAAGGAAAAACCACAAAGTTTTCATAAAAGGAACAGTGCAACATGAAATGCTGTGCATTTACAATTCCTCTAGCTACGGCCGTAATCAGCATTTCACTGTAAATTTGGATCTCTGTAAACTTCCTCTAATATATTACTGCTGTGTGGATCTTATTTAGCATCCCAGGGAGAACATTTGTGATGCCTTTGAAAAGGGGTTTATGTTGCTTGTATCAGTTTATAAGCACTCTTTACAACAGTTCTCCTTACTCCTAGGGATGTTTCAAGACCCCTTAGTGCAGATGTTAGAAACCCCACATAAGAATCTTTATATACAGTGTTTTCCCCACATACTGCAATGTTGCTGTATAGTACCAGAATTGATCTGTCTGTGATTTCTGCCTCATTGTCCTCTGTCTGTACTTATACTTTGGGGACATTACAATATAAAACAGGGATTACTTAAAACACCAACACTATGGTACGAAGACAAGTGATCTCTTAGCAGATCAGTAATGGATGTGCAAAACATGATGATTCATGGTCCAGAAGGAATAGAGCTGAATGCCTTATTTTCTAATGCTACTAAGAATGGTGTGAAATGTGTGGCTTATGAATTGTTTATGTCTGGAATTTGCCACTTAATATTTATGGGCCACTTTGACCACATGTAACTCAAACCATGGAAAATGAAGCTGTGGTTAAGGGGGAAATTATAATGCACACTGGCACATATTTTGCTAATTTATTCTTTAGTTTTTAATTTCGTTGAATGACTTCAGCTGAGATTTTTAAATTTTTTTTTAAAGTGCAGCTGAAGAGATGTCTCAGTGGCTAAGAGGATATGTTATTCTTGCAGAGGATTTAGATAGGGTTTTCTGTATCAAAATGGTGATTCACAATCTGTAACTCCAATTCCAGGGGATTCAGTGCCTTCTGACCACTGTGGGCACCAGCCATTTATGTGGTACACACACAGGCAAATAGGAACACACATAAAATAAATCTCATTTTTTAAACATTAAAAATTAAAGACAATTTTCATTATTTTTGGTATATATGTCTCCAAGTGTGGTGCATGTGTGTAATGTTTGTACAATTTGCATGGTACACACAGATACATATAGGTAAGAATGCTTCTGCATGTGAACAGAAGCCAGAGAAAGTCATATCACTATCATTGTTCATCTCACTCCTTGGAATCAGGGTCTCTGAATGCAGAGCTTGGGCTTTCTGTGTGCTAGAAGCCAGAGCACACTGAAATCCTTTGGTTTCCCTTTCCTACAGTACTAGAATTACAGGCACACAGCTACGGCTGCCTTCTTACAGAGATGCTACATCCAAAAATCAGGTCCCCATGGTGCAAGTACCCTTAACCACTGAGCATCTTGCCAGACACACAGATAGATCAAATCACTTTCAAAACTACAATTCACCAAGTTTATACTTTTGGGAGGTTTGACACTATGGGTACACTTTGATGTAGATAGAGGGACCCTCAAAGGATGTGGCCATATCCTACCTTTAAAAGCTGAAGATAAACTTCTCATATTTACCTTGTATTTAATGGCTGGATTCTTTTTTTCTCTAAGGATGGTATTTTAATTTATCATTTTAATTTATGATTTGTGAATTTCATGCATATATGTACATATATATACATATATACAATACACATAAACACATATACACTTATACATATATACATATATACATATATACACATATACACATATACACATACACACATATACACATATACACATACACACACATATACACACATACACACTTACACACATATGCACACATATACACATACACATATACACACACACATATATATATATACATACATACATATATATGTGTACATGTATACACACATATAATGTATTTTGGTAATATCCATTCCTCATATTCCTTCAATTTTTCTCAGGCCCTCTCCTCTCATCATCTCCCTCCTAACTTGATGTCAATATTTTCTAACTTACTGAGTCTAATGTCTAGTTGGTGCTTCCAGTATGTCCACTTGAGCACAGTATGTCTACCTGGGGCACACTCCTGAAGGAACCTGACCCTCCCAACTTCTAGCAGCCATCAACTATGAATATTCTTAAGCTAGGGGTAGGACATCATAAGCCCATCCCTCATCCATATTGAAAATTTGAATGGCTTTATCATATGCAATTCTTATATAGTCAAACTATAGATGTGGTGATTCATGTACATCATGGCCTTGCCATATCTGGAAATACTGCCTCACAACAGTCTTCCTCCACCTCTGGCTCTTACAATCTTTATGCTCCCTCTTGTAAGATGATAATGGAGCCTGGTGTCCTGGTGTGTATGTGTGTGTGTGTGTGTGTGTGTGTGTGTGTGTGTGTGTGTTATAGATACTGTCTTGGTTAGGGTTTTATTGCTGTTAAAGGACACCATGATCATGGTAACTCTTATAAAGAAAACATTTAATCAGGACTGGCTCTCAGTTCAGAGGTTTAGGCTATTATTGGCATGGTGGGAAACATGGCAACTGGCAGGGTGCAGGCAGATGTGGGACTGGAGAAGGAACGGAAAGTTCTACATCTTAATCTGCAGGCAGTGGGGAGAGCTTGCTATACTAGGCTTAGTTTGAGCATATGAGACCTCAAAGCCTGCTTCCAGTGAAGCAGTGACATATTTTCTCCAAAAGGGCCATACCTTCTAATAGTGCTACTCTCTATGGGTCTAGTAGTCAAATTCATGAGTCTATGGGGCTATTTCTATTCTATTCACAACAGGTGTCCTATTTAGGGCTGAGAACTACACAATTCCTTATTCTCTGTACTTAGAAAAGTGGTGAGTCTCTATATGAACCACTAGCTACTGCAAAAGGAAGCTTTCTTGGTACAAGTTGAGAGATGAACTAATCTATAAGTAGAAGGTTAGGGTTTAACAGGCAATTTGGTATTATTTTCATTTAATAAAATATTCAAGTAGATCCTCTGCTATACCCGTGCCAGAGTGCAATGCTAGGAATGAGTTCCCTGTAAGCAGCATAGGATGTCCCAAGCCAGGGAAGTTCTGAGTGAATGTCTACTCTTGACATGGGGATAGCCATCTCAAAGACCCTAGCCTTTGATCTGTAAGAGAATGGTAAAGCCTTCTCCCCGATGTTGAGTCATAGAGGAATATCAAAGCCTTTCTTTGGTCTGAGTATCAATGTTGGCAGAGTGTGCAGGAAATGTCCACCAAAGCTTTCTCCCTAGAATATTTACAGGACTGTTCCCCTATAGAGACTGACCCAAACAAGATAAGATAAACCTTTTTCCTTGATACAGGTTTATACCATAAACACCAACTCTTTGTTTATCTGTATGTTACTCCTTGTCTATCTGTATGTTACAGTTTTATTTCCTTGTTCAGCTACAGTAGTCCTGCTTCCATGTTCAATGGTATGTACTAAGCATGCTGAGTTTGCAGGATGCTGAGCCTTGTCCATCAGAGACACCAGACCACCCGAGTATAGCTTTTCTGTGTGTTTGTCTTTTCTTCATTCCCACAATGCCCAACTCAGATCCATGCTTGGAGCTATGCAGAATGCTACAATTCTATTTTGTAGAATGAGCTTTAAATCAAAGCACACATTGCTTGATTACTACTATAAGATTCATGCCATTATTGTAGCCACAAGCATATCTCACCAAGATAGTCATTATTGTAGCTTATATGTTTCACAAACGTTTGAAAAAATATAATGATACATTGGATCCCAATCTTTTCAAAAGATCATATAACTCTCTGGTATGGATACTGTTGTACCATGAAATCAGTTTTCCTCATTTTCTTTTCAGGGATGGTGAAACTTTCTCTTAAACAACTTTGAAGGGGTGGAGGTGTTAAACTCTTCAAAATCTTCACAGCTTCAAGTTTCATCAACACATCAAGTCATGTCTATATTCTACAGGGTTCTCATTTTAGTACAGGTTTGGACATATAACTAGCACTATTTCATTTTAAGCAATGCTTTTCCTATAACAAAATGATCCAGAGACAACAGTCTCTAAATGTAGGTCAAGTAGTACTGTTTTGGAAGTAGAGTAGAAAACCTTTATTTTTCCTACAATTTATTATGGCTTCTATCATGCTCAGAACCTTGCTGTCTGGAAGTATATTATTTTTTCTCATTGCTTTAGCCACATGCCTGACAAGACACACTGAAGGGAGAAGGAGGTTGCCTTGGCTGACAGTTTGACGATATAGTCCATCATGGCAGGGAGAGACAACATTGTAGGAATAGCTTATGGCACAAAGAGCAAGAGTATTTGCACATATTTTGATTGATAAGTGGGAGAGAGAGAGAGAGAGAGAGAGAGAGAGAGAGAGAGAGAGAGAGAGAGAGAGAGAACTGAACACAGGGC
Source organism: Apodemus sylvaticus (assembly GCF_947179515.1). Taxonomy (NCBI): domain Eukaryota; kingdom Metazoa; phylum Chordata; class Mammalia; order Rodentia; family Muridae; genus Apodemus; species Apodemus sylvaticus. The sequence continues at coordinate 106,803,090 of NC_067477.1, read as the reverse complement.
TGGATTCTAAATCTTAAGTCATCCCAACTGACTTACAGACTTCCTTCACTAAATATATAGTTCTCCAGCCTTCTAAAGTAGAACTACCAGCTCAGAACCAAGTATTTAAACACCCAAACTTGCAGGGGACATTTCACATTTATGCCATAACAAGGTGCTAAATTGATTATCCTAGAGGAAAGATTGGCATCACAGAGAATTCTGTTTCTTTCTTTCTTTCTTTTTATTATTATTTTCTGAATTCTTTGTTTATATTCGTAATGTAAAACCCTTTCCTGGTTCCCCCCTCCCCATATGTCCCATAAGCCTTTGCTCCACCCATTCTCTAATCACCTCCCTCCTTTTTCTCTGTCCTGGTACTCCCCTATAATGCTGCATCAGGCCTTTCCAGGATCAGGGCCCTCTCCTTACTTCTTCATGGGAGTCATTTGATATGCTACTTATGTCTTGGGTATTCAGAGCTTCTGGGCTAATTAATATCCACTTATCAGTGATTGCATTCCATGTGTATTCTTTTGTGACTGGGTTACCTCACTTAGGATGATATTTTCCAGTTCCAACCATTTGCCTAAAGATTTCATGAATTCATTGTTTTTAATTGTCGAGTAGTATTCCATTGTATAAATATACCACGTTTTCTGTATCCATTCCTCCATTGAGGGACATCTGGGTTCTTTATATATTTTGTGTGTATAAAAGCTTCTGGTTATTATAAATAAGGCTGCTATGAACATAATGGAGCATGTGTCCTTATTGGGTTCCGGGGAATCCTCTGGGTATATGCTCAGGAGTGGTATAGCTGGGTCCTCCGGAAGTGTCACGTTCAGTTTTCTTAGGAACATCCAGACTGATTTCCAAAGTGGTTGTACCATCTTGCAATCCCACTAGCAGTGGAGGAGTGTTTCTCTTTCTCTACATCCTTGCAACACCTGCTGTCTCCTGAGTTTTTAACCTTAGCCATTCTGACTGGTGTGAGGTGAAATCTCAGGGTTGTTTTGATTTGCATTTCCCTAATGACTAATGATGTTGAGCATTTCTTAAGGTGCTTCTTTGCCTTCCGAATTTCTTCGGGTGAAAATTCTTGGTTTAGCTCTATACCCCATTTTTTAATGGGGTTATTTGGTTCCCTAAGGTCTAACTTCTTGAGTTTTTGTATATATTGGATATTAGTCCTCTATCGGATGTAGGGTTGATGAAGATCTTTTCCCAATTTGTTGCTTGACATTTTCTCCTTTTGACAGTGTCCTTTACCTTACAGAAACTTTGTAATTTTATGAGATCCCATTTGTCAATTCTTGATCTTAGAGCATAAGCTATTGGTGTTCTGTTCAGGAACTTTTCCCCTGTGCCTATGTCCTCAAGGGTTTTCCCCAGTTTCCTTTCTATTAGTTTCAGTGTATCTGGTTTCACATGGAGGTCCTTGATCCACTTGGAGTTGAGCTTAGTACAAGGAGATAAGAATGGATCAATTCGCAATCTTCTGCATGCTGACCTCCAGTTGAACCAGCACCATTTTTGAAAAGGCTATTTTTTCCACTGGATATTTTCTGCTTCTTTGTTGAAGATCAAGGGACCATAGGCGTGTGGATTCATTCTGGGTCTTCAATTCTATTCCATTGGTCCACTTGCCGGTCGCTGTGCCAATACCATGCAGTTTTTAACACTATTGCTCTGTAGTATTGCTTGAGGTCTGGGATACTGATTCCTCCAGAAGTTCTTTTGCTGTTGAGAATATTTTTAGCTATCCTGGATTTTTTGTTATTCCAGATTAGTTTGATAATTGCTTTTTCTAACTCTATGAAGAACTGAGTTAGAGTTAATATATATATATATATATATATATATATATATATATATATATATATATAACATTTCATCCTAAAGCAAAAGAATATACCTTTTTCTCAGCACCTCATGGTACCTTCTCCAAAATCGATCATATAATTGGTCACAGGACAGACCTCAACACATATAAGAAGATCAAAATAATCTCATGCCTCCTATCAGATCACTATGGGGTAAAAGTTGTCTTCAATAGCAACAAAATCAACAGAAAGCCCACATACACATGGAAACTGAATAATACTCTACTTAATGATACCTTTGTCAAGGAAGAAATAAAGAAAGAAATCAAAGACTTTTTAGAATTTAATGAAAATGAAGACACAACATACCCAAATCTATGGGACACAATGAAAGCAGTGCTAAGAGGAAAACTCATAGCCCTGAGTGCCTCCAAAAAGACAATGGAGGGTACATACACTAGCAGCTTAATGACACACCTGCAAGCCCTGGACCAAAAAGAAGCTATTTCACCTAGGAGGAGTAGAAGACAGGAAATCATCAAACTCGGGGCTGAAATCAATCAAGTAGAAACAAAGAGAACCATGCAAAGAATCAACAAAACCAGGAGTTGGTTCTTTGAAAAAAAAACCAACAAGATAGAAAAACCCTTAGCCAGACTAACCAAAGGGCACAGAGACAGTATACAGATTAACAAACTTAGAAATGAAAAGGGAGATATAACAACAGAAACTGAGGAAATTCAAAAAATCATCAGATCCTACTACAAAAGCCTATACTCAACACAACTATAGAATCTGCAGGAAATGGACAGTTTCCTAGATAGTTATCAAACACCAAAATTAAATCAGATCAAATAGATCATCTAAACAGTCCCATAACCCCTAAAGAAATAAAAGGAGTCATAGAAAGTCCCCCAACCAAAAAAAGCACAGGACCAGATAGTTTTAGTGCAGAATTCTATCAGACCTTCAAAGAAGATCTAACACCAATACTCTTCAACCTATTCCACAAAATAGAAACAGAAGGAACACTACCCAACTCAGTCTATGAATCCACAATTACACTAATACCAAAACCATACAAAGATCCAATAAAGAAAGAGAACTTTAGGCCAATTTCCCTTATGAATATCGATGCAAACGTACTAAATAAAATTCTTGCCAACCGAATCCAAGAACACATCAAAACGATCACCCACCATGATCAAGTAGGCTTCATCCAAGGGATGCAGGGATGGTTCAATATACGGAAATCCATCAATGCTATCCACTACATAAACAAACTCAAAGAAAAAAAACCACATGATCATTTCATTAGATGCTGAAAAAGCATTTGACAAATTTCAGCATCCTTTTTTGCTAAAATTCTTGGAAAGAACAGGAATTCAAGGCCCATACCTAAACATAGTTAAAGCAATCTTCAGCAAACCGGTAGCTAACATCAAACTAAATGGAGAGAAACTTGAAGCAATCCCACTAAAATCAGGGACTAGACAAGGCTGCCCTCTCTCTCCATATCTTTTCAATATAGTACTTGAGGTTTTAGCTAGACATAAGGACCTGAAGTTTTTAGCTAGACAACATAAGGAGGTCAGAAGGATACAAATTGGAAAGGAAGAAATCAAATTATCACTATTTGCAGATGCTATGATAGTCTACTTAAGTGACCCAAAAACTCCATCAGAGAACTCCTACAGTTGATAAACAACTTCAGCAAAGTGGCAGGTTATAAAATCAACTCAAGCAAATCAGTAGCCTTCCTATACTCAAAGGATAAACAGCCTGAGAGAGAAGTTAGGGAACTGACACCCTTCACAATAGCCACAAACAATATAAAGTATCCTGGTGTGACTCTAACCAAACAAATAAAAGAACTGTATGAGAAGAACTTTAGGTCTCTGAAGAATGAAATCAAAGAAGACCTCAGAAAATGGAAAAATCTTCCATGCTCTTGGATTTGCAGGATTAATATAGGAAAAATGGCCATCTTGCCAAAAGCAATCTACAGATTCAATGCAATCTCCATCAAAATCCCAACTCAGTTGTTCATAGAGTTAAGAGAATTGTTTCTTGTTCTCTGTCATAAGATTAGATCTCTTATAAAACTGTTGGAGTATATCATGACTGTGTTTTTGCTCTAGAATTGAATACAGTTGCAATCATTAGGCATATAACTTTGTGTGATTTAACTGTACAATCGTTTTAGTTTGTGTGTATATGTGTGTGCAAATGTATATATCAGCTATAGACCAGCTTTATGTACTGTTCTTCCAAGTACCTATTTATTATTCAGAGTTTTTCATTGGCTCGGGACATGACAGGTAGGTGAGCTGGCTGGCCATGGAGACCCAGTCTGTCTCCCCATGATTGGAATTTCAAGTGTGGTCTATCATACTTGACTTAAAAATATTTAATGAGGGTTCTGGTGCTCAAATCCAAATTCATATGGTTGTAAAATTGATACCTTACTGAAATATTAAATTATCTCCCCAGTCTGATTTTAATCTACACTCTTCTATTAAAATCAATACTCTGTGATCAAATGATTAGGTTCAGAAGGGAGAGAGGGGGATGGTGAGTAATTACCATGTTCATGAAATATATTGGGATTTCTTTTAGGGGTCATTTGTGAATCCAGTTTTTTACACTGATATAAGAGAATACATTAGTAGTAATATTTGGTTTTCTATTGTGGGACACTTCTAAGTAAAAATGTACTTTTTAGGGGGCAAGAGATCTTTAATGAACAAATAATGCAGTGATGCTTTCCATGTATACAGCATAGATTAAACATACTTGGTACATTTAGTTTGTGATGTAACTATATTTGAAGTGAATAAAACAGACAATTCAAAACTTAAAGCCTATTTAATAACTTTAAAAAATCACTGAGCCACATGAAAATGAAGATACGCCAAATGTTAGGGCCTACATACAGTACAAACAAATTAATTATTCTTCATCACATAAGAAATATGCAAGAAAATTTAGGTAAACTTTTGGAGTGTAAATTTTTACTTTTCTGTTTTAAATTATCATGCATGTCTTAGTGATGGGGGTGTTTAGATAGTGTTATTCTGTATGATTTCAGTCTGCCATGTGAGTTCTTTGCTACTTGTGTAGTCTCCTTGCCTAAGTGGGCTGAAGAGCTCTCTTCTTGTTAGTGTGCACACTGAATTATGGTTAGGGTTAAATGTGCTTCTCTGTTTTTGCTCAAATAAACAATTCATAATGCACACCATGGCAGAATTATGCCTTAAGTATATACATAGACATAACACAACCAAGTTCTTCCCAGATGAAACAATAGGTGTTCAGAAATTACTTTTCTGTTGTCATAATCCTATATAGTAACATTTGTCTTCTAGAAGTCAAGATGTGCTCTTTCATGTTTCACATAGTTCTAGTTTCTTGGACATCGGCGTGGAGTTTACAGAGAAATGTAAAAGCATTTCTTGGCTCAGTCTGCAGCAGCCATTTCTTTTCTTTAATCATGTGGAGGGGCATAGTTGCTATTTTGTCATATTATTTCCTTATAGACTGATAGGTAATGATAAGGAAGAAGTATTACTTGCAATTTGGATTGTAGCAAGGTACTTCCCTTCTAAACAGTACTATAGAAGTAGGCTGGCAGCAGTAGACTGATGTAATATTTGATGCAACAGTTAATTTACTGAGTAGCATTTTTTCTCTTAAAGTGAAAAGCTTTGCCCTGACTTCAACAGAACTTGAACAATGAATTCTTTTTAAAAATGAAAAATTAGTTGAACCAGTACCCAGAAAGAAAAGGTTATCAAAATAGCAGTTGGATCTTAAATTTCATTCTTTTTGAAAACAAGGGGCATACCAATGTGGAATATGAGTGCTGAGGTAGGGAGACTTGATGGGTGGGAGACCAGTTAGAATGTAGTCAGGAGCAAATAAATGGAGTCAGAACCTGTCTTCCCAATGACAAGTGCAAAAGATGAGTGTCAGCTTTTTGAAAACAGTTCATCTCTCATGTGAATGAGTTCTGGGAAGCCCGGATGACTTTAACCCAGAAAGTGAGCTCTATTTGTAGGATTCATATAGGAATTCTAGACAACTAAAAAGTCTCAGACTTCTACAGGAAACTTCCTCGCTGGCATCAAGGTCTGAGACTTCAAGTGAAGAAAATAACTGGTCCTGGCACCTAGGGAACCAAAGCAAATTCACAGCAAGAGGCATTTTATGATGCATGATTTAGTGGTGGAGAGCAACACTCAGCACTGACCATGTGATTAATGTACAGTGTGGTGAGGCTTTTCAGGGAGGTTCATCCTTTTTCATCTCCGTATATGCTCACTCATGTCCTGATGTCAGAGAGATGGTTGTCCATGGTAATGGAAAAGCTTCTTATGCTTGAGTATGTTACATGTCTGTGATTTTTATTAGTGTTCTGCAATTACAAAATGTTGTTCAAAATATGGCCTTGTTGCAGTAGGTGTGGCCTTGTTCGAGGAAGTCTATTATTGTGGAGGTGGAATTTGAGTCCCTTCTCCTAGCTGCCTTGAAGCCAGTCTTCTCATGACTGCCTTTGGATCAGGATGTAGAACTGTTGGCTCTTCTTCTAGCACCGTATCTGCCTGGACACTACCATGCTTCCCGCCTTGATAATTATGGACTGCACTTCTGAACCTGTAGTCCAGCCCCAATTAAATGTTGTCCTTTGTAAGAGTTGTCTTGGTCATCTCTTCTCAGTAGTGGAAACCCTAAGACATATATTTGTCTATCTGTCTATCTGTCTATCTATCTATCTATCTATCTATCTATCTATCTATCTATCTATCTATCTACCTATCCACCTAGTCTGTTTATCTTCTAGTCTATTTATTAATCTAGCATTTATCTATAGCTTATTTTCTCCTCCCCTTTATTTATACTACAATTCACAAAGGAAGCACCCAGTGTTTTCAAGAAGGTAGACTTGTTAGTTGCTAAAGATAGGAGTATAATTTCCTGAGAATGAGAAGTTTCCCCAGCTTTAGTTGAATCATTGCTCAGAGGAGCCATGTTTTTAGAAAGTCAAGTAGATGCAAAAATTCTCTGTGCAGCTAATAAAGTTTGAACACCAAGATCTCTCAAAAATTTTCTGTCCAAGAGGAAAGCCATATAATAACCATAAGATATGTTATTGCCACAGGAGTGAATTGTCCTCATTGTCTCTCCAGTTGTTCACAGTCTCGAGATATCACTGATGAGAGTGGGGTCCAGAGTGAGTATGAACAAAGTTTCAGCACCAAGACATGTTTTGGTAAAGAACATAGTTCTGTTTCCAGGATCAGGTACACAGAAGTAATAGAGGAACTTTAATAAGTCATTTATCAACACAAAACAACATGACCTGATACCATTTCTCCCCTCAGAGCTCATGGCTTTCTTTTCTTATTTTTAGTTGTTTAGGTCTTGGGGGTACTGGGGAGCCTTGCAAATACTCAGCAAGCAGCATTTTTATTGCTGAGCTATTTCCCTATTCTCAAAAAATAAATTAATGTAATTTGAATCACACATACATGTACAGACATCCTATTTCAATGACATCTTTAATCTTTAGCATAGTTACTTTGTCAGGAACCTTCTAAAAACTTCGTTTTTACTAACTTACGTTGAATGTGTTGAGGTTTGATCCTATCTGTGCAGTGAAAGGGATGCACAAAGCAATTTCTCCCATCCTTTACAAAACACCTATAATTATAAAACAGCTCTATCATCTAAGGGCCCATTCCAGGCCTACCTTCCCCAGTACACAGAGCTACTACAATAACACATTATTTTTTCCTCCTTTTTCATAATTTCCTCATAGTCTAACTCTCTTTGTGTTTACTATTTATCCTGGAATTTTAGTTCAGTTTCATGTTTCATTTGGTTTTTATTTCATTATCCATCTTTGCTTAAATTGTTGCTCATAAGCATACTAATTATAGAATTATGGCAACAATTACACATTGCCTGCCTAGTGATAGAAATATGACTAGCTTTGTGTGGCTTTTCAACTGCTAAGCCTGTCAGCATGCATGTTGACTGACCTATATGTGGGCAGCAGAACTATTTTTTTCCTGTCGCAACAAGTTTTAGGATTGCATATTTTGCATCACTATATCTAAATTAGAATATATCATTTAAGAATAGTGGAGATTAGAGTTCTCAAGTGGTTATTAAAAATGCAAGACTTAATTTACAAATCTTAAGGTAAAATTTAGTTCTTCAAATCATTAGCAATAATTCATTAAAACATGCCTTAAAATACCAACAGTAAGAATCTTTGATTTGTCATGCATGTAGCTCTCCAGAGACACAATGTACCATGCATCTTTGTATTATTAATTCAATAGTTCATTAAGAATCTAAATTTCTAGCTCTTAGTATGGATAAAATTAAGGTGTGGTTATGTTTATTCACTTTAAATAATGAAGTTTTGATGTCTAGTAGATAAAGAAAATATCATTAAATAGATCAAATATTACCCAGGGCTCTTACTTTGATTGGAAAATTGATATTTATGCTAACTTAACTAATGTCATCATAAAGCAAAAACAACCCAGTACCCAGTATAGATTAACAGAGAGTAAAGCAAAGTTCAACACAGTTCTTTAAGGGCTATTATATCACCTCAAAAGGGATATTTCCTCGATGAATAAACTGCTTTATTTTTCACTGTATGTATGCATATTTTATGTATGTATGTATGTATGTATGTATGTATGTATGGGTGTATGTATGTATTTATTTGATGTCTGTATGCGTGTATATTTGTGGGTATGCACATGTAATAGAATGCATGTGGAGCTCAGAGGAAAACTTGTGGGAGTTGATTCTCTCCTTCAGCATGTGGGAATCCCAGAAGTAAACTTACCGTATCAGACATGGTGTTTGAGTCATCTTGCCAGCCTCTATTAATTTTCATTCAACACTGATAAAGGAAAGACACTGTGTGAAACAAATATACACGTTGTGAGCCATGTGTACCATCTAGCTACTTGTCTGAATCACCATTATCTTAAATCTTTCACTTTCATAGTGTTATTTATTTCTCCTTTGCTTCTGTGATACAGTTCTCATCTGGGTGAGAATTAAACTTGTGATCCACTTGTCTAAGCTTTCCAAAGGCTAGAATTATAGGCATGTTTTGCCATCTTGATGGTGTGTATGGCCAAAAATGCCTGAAAATCTAGCTGTTAGTGTTTTTGATGAGTGGACACTCTTAGTTATTCACTTACTAAATTACTCACACATTTATCTAATGACTATTTGCTAAATATTAGAATACTCAGAGACAAAACGATCTTCCCTTGTTGAGTTTCTCTAACAGAGAATAATAATAAAGAATTCACTAAATTATTGAAACTTATCTGAAAATTCAGATAAAGTTTGAGGGCAAAATACTGGGACCAAAAAATTAAAAAATGATATCAGAAGTTAGAGAGCTTATAGCAGACTTTGCTGATAAAAGGAAGACTTCGAAGGCACTGGGTGCTAACCATGAACAACTGGGAGAGTAAGAACATTTCTGGCTGAGAGAACAATAAGACCAAAGGTTCTTCAGTGTTCAGGAGAAAGCTTAAGTCAGTGAAGCTGACATATACTAAGTCTGGGAAAGAAAAGTAACATCAGACAGGTGTGAATACCCAGAATTAGAAAGATCTGTTAACCACTGTATGAGCATATGTTTTCTATTTTAACTGATGTGGGTGAATAACCTGACACGGACAAGAGTTTCTATGACTTAGGTAGGAGACCATGAAGGTGAAACAGATCTGTAGATGAGTGGGAAATGGATGGACTAGGAAAGCAGAACATGAATTCCAGTCCTCACTAATACCTCAAAACTTATTCATAAGTATGAATATGTTTAACGTAAGATCCATCACTGCGAGTTTACTTTTATTCACTGCGAGTTTACTTTTATTCAGCTGCATTCTGGCTCATGAGCACCTGGGGCAGGAGATGGCAGAAAGTGAAAAGACAGTTTTATACAGAATAGCAACTTAGCCCAAAGAATAGTCATGTCATGATCAAAAGGAAAATGGGTTGAGTTTATATGTCAGAAGATATTGTGGTTATTCTCCATATCAGTAAAGAAGGATAAGAGACAGGGAGAAGACTTACAGTAGGTGAGGGCAATGGTTGGATCATGTGCTTGGTGGTTCCAACGTGAAAAGAAGGTACGATAGGACATCTCAGGGAGAGGTTCGGTGGTTGGAGATACTCTAATGACTCGTGGCTGCTCAAGATCCCAGAGTTAGGAATAGTGGACTGTTTATCTCTGATGACATTTATACCATCTCCTATAAGGCTCAAGAAATATCAGTCAATTAAAGGCAAAAGCATGTTAGATTTGGAAGATAATGACTCTGGCTGTGAAATCTTCTCCTGAGTATGAACTCATGAACTCACAGCAGCTCCTGACACTTACACTTTGTCTGCACAAGACCATTGTTGCCACCAGCCAGTTATGGATGTAGGAGGGGATCACAAAGCCTCATGTGTCCATGCTGAACTCATGGCTACTGAAGGATGCCAGGAGAATGGAAATCATTGTCTTCAGCTGTCTGCCCACTGGGGAACCCATCAGGCTTCACTAGATAGTTGCATACCCGTCATCACTCAGCTATCCCTGCTAAAACTCAGTGGGTCATAAAATAAAGCAAAAAGACCTGAACATGAAAAAGAGATCAATCAGAGAGGAAGTGGTTTTGACCATCGTTGGGAGAAGATTAGAGAGGATGGAGGAGAGAGTAAATGCGTTATAAATGTTTCCATCTGGGTCACCTCACTCAGGATGATATTTTCCATTTCTATCCATTTGCCTGAAAAATTCATGATGTCCTTGTTTTCAAAGAATGAGTAGTATTCCATTGTATAGGTGTACCACATTTTTCTTTATCCATTCTTCAGTTGAGGGTCATCTAGATTGTTTCTAGCTCCTGTCCATTACAAATATAGCTGCTTTGAACATAGTTGGGCATGTGTCCCTGTGGTAGAGAGAAGGGACATCTTTTGGGTATATGTCCAGTAGTGGTATAGCTGGGCCTTCAGGTGGAACTATTCTCAGTTTTCTGAGAAACAACCAAATTGATTTCCAAAAACAGTTGTGCAAGTTTGCACTCCCACCAGCAATGGAGGAGTGGTCTCCTTACTCCACATCCTCACCAGCATGTACTATTACTTGCATTTTTTATCTCAGCCATTTTGACAAGGGTATAAAGGAATCTCAGGGTTTTTTTTTTTTTTTGATTTACAGTTCCATGATTATTAAGGAATTTGAACATTTCTTGAAATGTTTCTCCGCCTATGTTGAGAATTCTCTGTTTAGCTCTATACCTCATTTTTAAATTGGGTATTTGGTTGTTGGTGTCTAACTTCTTTAGTTCTCTATAGAATTTGGATATTAGACCTCTGTCAGAGTGTTGGTAAAAATCCTTTCCCAATCTGTAGGTTGCTGTTTTGTCCTCTTGACAGTGTCCTTTGCCTTACAGAAGCTTTCCAGTTTAATAAGGTCCCCATTTATCAATTGTTATTTTTAGAGACTGAGCTATTGGTGTTTTTTGTTCAGCAAGTTGTCTCCTGTACCAATGAGTACCAGACTATTGAACTCACCAACTTCTGTTCTATTAGATTTAGTGTATTCAGTTTTACATTGAGGTCTTTGATCCATGTTGATACACGAAACTTGAGTTTTATGCAGGGTGATGGATAGGAATGTATTTGCATGTTCTACATACAGATATCTCATTAGACCAGCACCTTGGTTAAAGATGCTTTCTTTTTTCCATGATATGATTTTGGCTTATTTGTCAAACATCAAGTGTCCATAGGTGCATTGGTTTATTTCAGAGTCCTCAATTCAATTCCATCGATCAACCTGTCTATTCCTACACTAATACTGTGTTGATTTTACCACTATTGCTCTGTAGTACAGCTTGAGGTCAGAGATAGTGATACCTCTAGAAATTCTTTTATTGATCTGGATTGTTTTAGCTATCTTGGGTTTTTTCTTTTACCATATGAAATTGAGACTTGTTTATTTTTTAAGGTCTGTAAAAAATTGTGTTGGAATTTTGGTGATAATTTGAATCTGTAGACAGCTTTTGATAAGATGGCCATTTTCCCTATGTTAATCCTACTGATTCATGAGCATGGAGATCTAAGCATTTTTTTTATATCTTCCTCAATTTCTTTCTTCAGAGACTTGAAGTTCTTGTCATATAGGTAACCCAGACTCAAAAGGACACACATGGCAGCCCTATTTATAATAGCCAGAAGCTAGAAAGAACCCAGATGTCTCTCAACAGAGGAATGGACACAGGAAATGTGGTATATATACACAATGGAGTATTATTCAGCCATTAGAAACAATGAATTCATGAAATTCTTAGACAAATGGATGGAACTGGAGAACACCATCCTAAGTGAGGTAACCCAGTCTCAAAAGAACACTCATGGTATATACTATAAATGGATATTATCCTAGAAGCTTGGAATATCCAAGACACAATGCATATATCAAATGATGTCCAAGAAGAAGGAAGGAGTGGCCCCTGGTCCTGGAAAGGCTCAGTGCAGCAGTGTAGGGGAATACCCGAACAGGGAAGTGGGAAGGGTTGGATTGGGGAACAGGGGGAAGGAAGAGGGCTTATGGGACTTTCAGGGAGGGGGGCCCACGAAAGGGAAAATCACTTGAAATGTAAATAAAGAATATATCAAATAAAAAAGTGGATATAAGCCATAAAATACAGGATACTCATGCTATAATTCACAGGCCCAAATAAGCTAAACAAGAAGGAAGGCCTAAATGAGGACACTTGAATCTCACTTAGAAGGGGAAATATAATAGTTGTAGCAATGAGATGGAGGGAAGGAACTGGGTTATAGAGGGATGGGGAGGAGAATGTGAGAGATTTCAGGATCAGATATGGGGAGAGAAAGGGGGAGATGTCCATATGGCCATGAAAATGAATGGAAATCTGTAACAGGTGAAGGTAGAGTGGGGAGCATCTTGAGGATGTACCAGAGACCTGGGTAGGGGAGGCTCTCAAGAATCAATGGGAGCAACCTTAGTTGCAGTGGGGATGTGGAGCCTGAAGAGGCCACCTCCTTTAGCCAGACAGGAATCCCAGTGAGCAATAGGGATACCAACTCACCCACAAAGTTTTTTACCTCAAATTTATTCCATCCTAGGCCTAGTAGATCACCTTTACAAAAGAGGAAGAAAAGGGGAGAAGGAAACAAAACAATACAAAGTGAAGTTCCAAATCAGCTTAGGAACTGTCCCATAGGGCAGTCCTGCAGCTCTAGAGCTGGGATCCTGCCACACAGTATACTCCACAGGCAGCAGAGCAAACACTCTCACTCAAGCCTCTGTGGTACTTCAACAGTGGTCTCACTTCTGGGAAAGCTTGCAAACCTGTACAAGGTTGGAAGCATAATTTGCATGAGTGCTAAGATTCAAGATAAAAGGGAGGAAAAAAACAACAACAACAACCTCTTGGGAGAGGCAAGGGCTTTTAAAGAAACCACAAGAATGCCAACAATATTCATATCCCCCTTTTTAAAAAAGATTTTTTTGGCTTAAAATATTTCACTCTAAATGACAAGAAACACAAGAAGGATAAGAAACACAAGAACCACAAAAACACAAGAATGAGAAGGCTATGGCCATAGCCACTCCAGCCCCTGCAGCCCCTGCAGCTGTTTCCGCTGCTGCCACCACATCAGCACCAGAAGAGCCTGCAGCAGCACCGGAGTCCAGGAAGGAGACTGAGAATGAAGCTGAGGATGATAACCTTGACCACTTAGAGCGGCACCTACGGTGAAGGCCCTGTGGTCCATGCGGAAGGCTCAAGTGTCCCCACAGTTCTAAGAGGGCATGTTTGTTACATTGTAAATTTTATTTGGTTTGTACTCAATTCAATTGCAGAATTGCTAAAATGTGTTTGAGCTTTAGACTATAACATTTGTTGTAATAATTGCTAGGTTGAAGTTCGCCATGTTTAAAAAGGGGGGAGGGTACATGGATTTACATTACGAAGTCATTGTTTTAAATAACTGAGTAGTACTCCATTGTGTAAATGGAATACATTTTTTGTATCCATTCCTCTGTTGAAGGACATCTGGGTTCTTTCCAGCTTCTGGCTATTATAAATAAGGCAGCTATGAACATAGTGGAGCATGTGTCCTTATTACTTGTAGGAACATCTTCTGGGTATATGCCCAGGAGTGGTAAGCTTGGTCCTCAGGTAGTACTATGTCCAATTTTCTGAGGGACCGCCAGACTGATTTCCCAAGTAGTTGCACCAGCTTGCAGTCCCAGGGATGTAATAGTTTTAAGTCATAATAGTAGAATGGGAAAAATTAGGATATAGAAGATGAGATGAGAGAGCTAGATGTTCAAGAAACTGAGAGGCTTTGCTTCAGAAAGCATTTAATAACATACCCAATTCTCACCAATTTAAGACAAGTAAGTATTTGAGAAATTGTAAGTGAAACTAGAGTCATCAAGAAATGAAAGTAATTTTGAGTCATGTAGTGAAGGAGAGTGCAAATTGATGGTTTACAGTTTAGGATGAAGTATTTTCCAAGAACCACAGTACATAGCAAGAGACAGCAATGATGTACAATGAGGGCAGCTCCCTTCCATGTGATCCCAGAGACACAAGAGAGGTAAGCAGGTGAATTGTCACCATCTGAAGTGATATCAGGAGAAAACAATGCCCTGAAAGGAGAGAGAAGTTTTCATCAAGACAAGATGGTGAACAGAAATGTAGAGATGAAGTAGAAGAGGGAAGACTTTTTCTGATGACAGACTTAAATGTCAGAGAACAAAGAGGATTGTTTAGAAGTTACAAAAGGTAGGAGTAGGGAAGCTGGAAGACATATAGAACCTTGTGGGATTAGAAGCAGGGAGAAAATTGGATACCTGGTAGTCTGGTCTTCGGTGGAAAACAACACAGATTAAGATGATGGAATTATTCTAATTTTGTCAAATGTGACAATCTTCTATGTAATTAAAGCATTTTTGTGCCTTGTGAAGGAATCCAAAATTAGAAATAAAATATATTCATCTACCATTTTTCTAAGCATTAAATTAGCCTAAGAAATTTGTGTATTTAAAAATGATATGGCTAACAGCAAACTAGGAGCTATTTTCAATCAGAGATGTGAAAATCAGAGTTTAAAGATTATTTTGCTGTAATATAGAAAAAATGTACTAGGGTGGTAGAAATAGTTTGTTAGATGACTATCTAACTTACTAACTGGTGAAATAATTCCAATGTAAAGAGAGAGGAAGGATAAGGGAATGAGAAAGTTGAGAGAGGAGAGGAGAACGGAGGAGAGGAGAGGAAAGAATATTTTTGAGACAACACCAATATGATTAGAGGTTTTCAATGTAACAGATATTGAGTAGAAGGAAGAGGAAGAGTCAATTATGACTGGAAGTTATCTGATTTTATCAAATCAAATACTGAATGTATTTGATTTTAGGGAAATAAATTTTGCTCAGAGCTCAACTTTTCTATATTTAGAGTTTTGTGTTTTCTTAGGAAATACTACTTGAATATGTGATGAAAACTACCTTTTGACATTTTCCAGAAAAGTATGAGCCACACATACGAACATACAATAGGAAGATGCTTGATGCCCTTGAGAGCACTCTAAGCATGGGATTTAGAAGGTAAATGTTATTTAACATCATTATAAGTATCTTCCTTTACACATTTTGGAGACCCACAATAGACCTATTTAAAAACCCCAGAATTAGAAAATGCCACCTCAAATCAAATGTCAGAGGAGATAAAATGCTTAGAAGCTCCGTGCCTGTAGCTCATGGGATAAAACCGGGATGGTATTTTGATGGTTCTTTAAATAGCCTAAGGGAAGAGTTATGTGATTTCAAATACACCCAGAAATAAAGGCCAGCACTGGACAGCTCGTGCTAAGTTTTGTGCTATAACCTTCATTCAAAGACATATTCAAAGCCAACCTTATGCATCTCAGAATATTATTACCATGCCATGGAAATCTTCCAATACTGGGCCCATCAGAAGCAATAAAAACACTGTATGTGACCCATCACATTAACCAGCCTTGTGGTAATCTTTACTGTAAAAGTGCAATCAAGAATGTTCTATAATATTTTAATTAGAAATTTACTTTTGGATTTTGCATTATTAACCAATCTAATGCATTGTTTTTTATCAGTCTTCTGTTCTCTGAAATACATGTTTTCTTTTTTTTTTTATTTTATTTTATTTTATTATTATTCGATATAATTTATTTACATTTCAAATGATTTCCCCTCTTCTAGCCCCCCCACTCCCCGAAAGTCCCGCAAGCCCCCTTCTCTTCCCCAGTCCTCCCACCCACCCCTTCCCACTTCCCCGTTCTGGTTTTGCCGAATACTGTTTCACTGAGTCTTTCCAGAACCAGGGGTCACTCCTCCTTTCTTCTTGTACCTCATTTGATGTGTGGATTATGTTTTGGGTATTCCAGCTTTCTAGGTTAATATCCACTTATTAGTGAGTGCATACCATGATTCACCTTTTGAGTCTGGGTTACCTCACTTAGTATGATATTCTCTAGCTCCATCCATTTGCCTAAGAATTTCATGAATTCATTGTTTCTAATGGCTGAATAGTACTCCATTGTGTAGATATACCACATTTTTTGCATCCACTCTTCTGTTGAGGGATACCTGGGTTCTTTCCAGCATCTGGCAATTACAAATAGGGCTGCTATGAACATAGTAGAACATGTATCCTTATTACATGGTGGGGAGTCTTCTGGGTATATGCCCAGGAGTGGTATAGCAGGATCTTCTGGAAGTAAGGTGCCCAGTTTTCGGAGGAACCGCCAGACTGATTTCCAGAGTGGTTGTACCAATTTGCAATCCCACCAGCAGTGGAGGAGTGTTCCTCTTTCTCCACACCCTCTCCAACACTTGCTGTCTCCTGAATTTTTAATCTTAGCCATTCTGACTGG